>NW_028263378.1:32525000-32809095 GCF_051168715.1 Poecilia mexicana | reverse complement strand
ATTTGCAGCTTTACATTCAATTTTCAGCCTTGTTAGTTGTTGGACAGCTCCGAAATGCTGAGCAGCACTAGATCTGGCTGTAATAAGCTGAAATTAGTTGATCTGCTTAAGTTACAAATGATCAGAAAGCCAGAAGCCAAAAACGCTTTATCTCAGCGAAAGAAGTCAAAAATGGACTATCTGTGAATTTGCAGCTTTACATTCAATTTTCAGCCTTGTCAGTTGTTGGACAGCTCCGAAATGCTGAGCAGCACTAGATCTGGCTGTAATAACCTGAAATTAGTTGATCTGCTTAAGTTACAAATGATCAGAAAGCCAGAAGCCAAAAACGCTTTATCTCAGCGAAATAAGTCAAAAAATGGACTATCTGTGAATTTGCAGCTTTACATTCAATTTTCAGCCTTGTCAGTTGTTGGACAGCTCCGAAATGCTGAGCAGCACTAGATCTGGCTGTAATAAGCTGAAATTAGTTGATCTGCTTAAGTTACAAATGATCAGAAAGCCAGAAGCCAAAAACGCTTTATCTCAGCGAAAGAAGTCAAAAATGGACTATCTGTGAATTTGCAGCTTTACATTCAATTTTCAGCCTTGTTAGTTGTTGGACAGCTCCGAAATGCTGAGCAGCACTAGATCTAGCTGTAATAAGCTGAAATTAGTTGATCTGCTTAAGTTACAAATGATCAGAAAGCCAGAAGCCAAAAACGCTTTATCTCAGCGAAAGAAGTCAAAAATGGACTATCTGTGAATTTGCAGCTTTACATTCAATTTTCAGCCTTGTTAGTTGTTGGACAGCTCCGAAATGCTGAGCAGCACTAGATCTGGCTGTAATAAGCTGAAATTAGTTGATCTGCTTAAGTTACAAATGATCAGAAAGCCAGAAGCCAAAAACGCTTTATCTCAGCGAAATAAGTCAAAAATGGACTATCTGTGAATTTGCAGCTTTACATTCAATTTTCAGCCTTGTCAGTTGTTGGACAGCTCCGAAATGCTGAGCAGCACTAGATCTGGCTGTAATAAGCTGAAATTAGTTGATCTGCTTAAGTTACAAATGATCAGAAAGCCAGAAGCCAAAAACGCTTTATCTCAGCGAAAGAAGTTAAAAATGGACTATCTGTGAATTTGCAGCTTTACATTCAATTTTCAGCCTTGTTAGTTGTTGGACAGCTCCGAAATGCTGAGCAGCACTAGATCTGGCTGTAATAAGCTGAAATTAGTTGATCTGCTTAAGTTACAAATGATCAGAAAGCCAGAAGCCAAAAACGCTTTATCTCAGCGAAAGAAGTCAAAAATGGACTATCTGTGAATTTGCAGCTTTACATTCAATTTTCAGCCTTGTCAGTTGTTGGACAGCTCCGAAATGCTGAGCAGCACTAGATCTGGCTGTAATAAGCTGAAATTAGTTGATCTGCTTAAGTTACAAATGATCAGAAAGCCAGAAGCCAAAAACGCTTTATCTCAGCGAAATAAGTCAAAAATGGACTATCTGTGAATTTGCAGCTTTACATTCAATTTTCAGCCTTGTCAGTTGTTGGACAGCTCCGAAATGCTGAGCAGCACTAGATCTGGCTGTAATAAGCTGAAATTAGTTGATCTGCTTAAGTTACAAATGATCAGAAAGCCAGAAGCCAAAAACGCTTTATCTCAGCGAAAGAAGTCAAAAATGGACTATCTGTGAATTTGCAGCTTTACATTCAATTTTCAGCCTTGTTAGTTGTTGGACAGCTCCGAAATGCTGAGCAGCACTAGATCTAGCTGTAATAAGCTGAAATTAGTTGATCTGCTTAAGTTACAAATGATCAGAAAGCCAGAAGCCAAAAACGCTTTATCTCAGCGAAAGAAGTCAAAAATGGACTATCTGTGAATTTGCAGCTTTACATTCAATTTTCAGCCTTGTTAGTTGTTGGACAGCTCCGAAATGCTGAGCAGCACTAGATCTGGCTGTAATAAGCTGAAATTAGTTGATCTGCTTAAGTTACAAATGATCAGAAAGCCAGAAGCCAAAAACGCTTTATCTCAGCGAAAGAAGTCAAAAATGGACTATCTGTGAATTTGCAGCTTTACATTCAATTTTCAGCCTTGTCAGTTGTTGGACAGCTCCGAAATGCTGAGCAGCACTAGATCTGGCTGTAATAACCTGAAATTAGTTGATCTGCTTAAGTTACAAATGATCAGAAAGCCAGAAGCCAAAAACGCTTTATCTCAGCGAAATAAGTCAAAAATGGACTATCTGTGAATTTGCAGCTTTACATTCAATTTTCAGCCTTGTCAGTTGTTGGACAGCTCCGAAATGCTGAGCAGCACTAGATCTGGCTGTAATAAGCTGAAATTAGTTGATCTGCTTAAGTTACAAATGATCAGAAAGCCAGAAGCCAAAAACGCTTTATCTCAGCGAAAGAAGTCAAAAATGGACTATCTGTGAATTTGCAGCTTTACATTCAATTTTCAGCCTTGTTAGTTGTTGGACAGCTCCGAAATGCTGAGCAGCACTAGATCTAGCTGTAATAAGCTGAAATTAGTTGATCTGCTTAAGTTACAAATGATCAGAAAGCCAGAAGCCAAAAACGCTTTATCTCAGCGAAAGAAGTCAAAAATGGACTATCTGTGAATTTGCAGCTTTACATTCAATTTTCAGCCTTGTTAGTTGTTGGACAGCTCCGAAATGCTGAGCAGCACTAGATCTGGCTGTAATAAGCTGAAATTAGTTGATCTGCTTAAGTTACAAATGATCAGAAAGCCAGAAGCCAAAAACGCTTTATCTCAGCGAAAGAAGTCAAAAATGGACTATCTGTGAATTTGCAGCTTTACATTCAATTTTCAGCCTTGTTAGTTGTTGGACAGCTCCGAAATGCTGAGCAGCACTAGATCTGGCTGTAATAACCTGAAATTAGTTGATCTGCTTAAGTTACAAATGATCAGAAAGCCAGAAGCCAAAAACGCTTTATCTCAGCGAAAGAAGTCAAAAATGGACTATCTGTGAATTTGCAGCTTTACATTCAATTTTCAGCCTTGTCAGTTGTTGGACAGCTCCGAAATGCTGAGCAGCACTAGATCTGGCTGTAATAACCTGAAATTAGTTGATCTGCTTAAGTTACAAATGATCAGAAAGCCAGAAGCCAAAAACGCTTTATCTCAGCGAAATAAGTCAAAAATGGACTATCTGTGAATTTGCAGCTTTACATTCAATTTTCAGCCTTGTCAGTTGTTGGACAGCTCCGAAATGCTGAGCAGCACTAGATCTGGCTGTAATAAGCTGAAATTAGTTGATCTGCTTAAGTTACAAATGATCAGAAAGCCAGAAGCCAAAAACGCTTTATCTCAGCGAAAGAAGTCAAAAATGGACTATCTGTGAATTTGCAGCTTTACATTCAATTTTCAGCCTTGTTAGTTGTTGGACAGCTCCGAAATGCTGAGCAGCACTAGATCTAGCTGTAATAAGCTGAAATTAGTTGATCTGCTTAAGTTACAAATGATCAGAAAGCCAGAAGCCAAAAACGCTTTATCTCAGCGAAAGAAGTCAAAAATGGACTATCTGTGAATTTGCAGCTTTACATTCAATTTTCAGCCTTGTTAGTTGTTGGACAGCTCCGAAATGCTGAGCAGCACTAGATCTGGCTGTAATAAGCTGAAATTAGTTGATCTGCTTAAGTTACAAATGATCAGAAAGCCAGAAGCCAAAAACGCTTTATCTCAGCGAAAGAAGTCAAAAATGGACTATCTGTGAATTTGCAGCTTTACATTCAATTTTCAGCCTTGTCAGTTGTTGGACAGCTCCGAAATGCTGAGCAGCACTAGATCTGGCTGTAATAACCTGAAATTAGTTGATCTGCTTAAGTTACAAATGATCAGAAAGCCAGAAGCCAAAAACGCTTTATCTCAGCGAAATAAGTCAAAAATGGACTATCTGTGAATTTGCAGCTTTACATTCAATTTTCAGCCTTGTCAGTTGTTGGACAGCTCCGAAATGCTGAGCAGCACTAGATCTGGCTGTAATAAGCTGAAATTAGTTGATCTGCTTAAGTTACAAATGATCAGAAAGCCAGAAGCCAAAAACGCTTTATCTCAGCGAAAGAAGTCAAAAATGGACTATCTGTGAATTTGCAGCTTTACATTCAATTTTCAGCCTTGTTAGTTGTTGGACAGCTCCGAAATGCTGAGCAGCACTAGATCTAGCTGTAATAAGCTGAAATTAGTTGATCTGCTTAAGTTACAAATGATCAGAAAGCCAGAAGCCAAAAACGCTTTATCTCAGCGAAAGAAGTCAAAAATGGACTATCTGTGAATTTGCAGCTTTACATTCAATTTTCAGCCTTGTTAGTTGTTGGACAGCTCCGAAATGCTGAGCAGCACTAGATCTGGCTGTAATAAGCTGAAATTAGTTGATCTGCTTAAGTTACAAATGATCAGAAAGCCAGAAGCCAAAAACGCTTTATCTCAGCGAAAGAAGTCAAAAATGGACTATCTGTGAATTTGCAGCTTTACATTCAATTTTCAGCCTTGTTAGTTGTTGGACAGCTCCGAAATGCTGAGCAGCACTAGATCTGGCTGTAATAACCTGAAATTAGTTGATCTGCTTAAGTTACAAATGATCAGAAAGCCAGAAGCCAAAAACGCTTTATCTCAGCGAAAGAAGTCAAAAATGGACTATCTGTGAATTTGCAGCTTTACATTCAATTTTCAGCCTTGTCAGTTGTTGGACAGCTCCGAAATGCTGAGCAGCACTAGATCTGGCTGTAATAACCTGAAATTAGTTGATCTGCTTAAGTTACAAATGATGAGAAAGCCAGAAGCCAAAAACGCTTTATCTCAGCGAAATAAGTCAAAAATGGACTATCTGTGAATTTGCAGCTTTACATTCAATTTTCAGCCTTGTCAGTTGTTGGACAGCTCCGAAATGCTGAGCAGCACTAGATCTGGCTGTAATAAGCTGAAATTAGTTGATCTGCTTAAGTTACAAATGATCAGAAAGCCAGAAGCCAAAAACGCTTTATCTCAGCGAAAGAAGTCATAAATGGACTATCTGTGAATTTGCAGCTTTACATTCAATTTTCAGCCTTGTTAGTTGTTGGACAGCTCCAAAATGCTGAGCAGCACTAGATCTGGCTGTAATAACCTGAAATTAGTTGATCTGCTTAAGTTACAAATGATCAGAAAGCCAGAAGCCAAAAACGCTTTATCTCAGCGAAAGAAGTCAAAAATGGACTATCTGTGAATTTGCAGCTTTACATTCAATTTTCAGCCTTGTTAGTTGTTGGACAGCTCCGAAATGCTGAGCAGCACTAGATCTAGCTGTAATAAGCTGAAATTAGTTGATCTGCTTAAGTTACAAATGAACAGAAAGCCAGAAGCCAAAAACGCTTTATCTCAGCGAAAGAAGTCAAAAATGGACTATCTGTGAATTTGCAGCTTTACATTCAATTTTCAGCCTTGTCAGTTGTTGGACAGCTCCGAAATGCTGAGC
The DNA here is from genome assembly GCF_051168715.1 of Poecilia mexicana. Taxonomy (NCBI): domain Eukaryota; kingdom Metazoa; phylum Chordata; class Actinopteri; order Cyprinodontiformes; family Poeciliidae; genus Poecilia; species Poecilia mexicana. The sequence goes on along the minus strand of NW_028263378.1, from coordinate 32,803,637 downwards.
AGCACTAGATCTGGCTGTAATAAGCTGAAATTAGTTGATCTGCTTAAGTTACAAATGATCAGAAAGCCAGAAGCCAAAAACGCTTTATCTCAGCGAAAGAAGTCAAAAATGGACTATCTGTGAATTTGCAGCTTTACATTCAATTTTCAGCCTTGTTAGTTGTTGGACAGCTCCGAAATGCTGAGCAGCACTAGATCTGGCTGTAATAAGCTGAAATTAGTTGATCTGCTTAAGTTACAAATGATCAGAAAGCCAGAAGCCAAAAACGCTTTATCTCAGCGAAAGAAGTCAAAAATGGACTATCTGTGAATTTGCAGCTTTACATTCAATTTTCAGCCTTGTTAGTTGTTGGACAGCTCCGAAATGCTGAGCAGCACTAGATCTGGCTGTAATAACCTGAAATTAGTTGATCTGCTTAAGTTACAAATGATCAGAAAGCCAGAAGCCAAAAACGCTTTATCTCAGCGAAATAAGTCAAAAATGGACTATCTGTGAATTTGCAGCTTTACATTCAATTTTCAGCCTTGTCAGTTGTTGGACAGCTCCGAAATGCTGAGCAGCACTAGATCTGGCTGTAATAAGCTGAAATTAGTTGATCTGCTTAAGTTACAAATGATCAGAAAGCCAGAAGCCAAAAACGCTTTATCTCAGCGAAAGAAGTCAAAAATGGACTATCTGTGAATTTGCAGCTTTACATTCAATTTTCAGCCTTGTTAGTTGTTGGACAGCTCCGAAATGCTGAGCAGCACTAGATCTAGCTGTAATAAGCTGAAATTAGTTGATCTGCTTAAGTTACAAATGATCAGAAAGCCAGAAGCCAAAAACGCTTTATCTCAGCGAAAGAAGTCAAAAATGGACTATCTGTGAATTTGCAGCTTTACATTCAATTTTCAGCCTTGTTAGTTGTTGGACAGCTCCGAAATGCTGAGCAGCACTAGATCTGGCTGTAATAAGCTGAAATTAGTTGATCTGCTTAAGTTACAAATGATCAGAAAGCCAGAAGCCAAAAACGCTTTATCTCAGCGAAAGAAGTCAAAAATGGACTATCTGTGAATTTGCAGCTTTACATTCAATTTTCAGCCTTGTTAGTTGTTGGACAGCTCCGAAATGCTGAGCAGCACTAGATCTGGCTGTAATAACCTGAAATTAGTTGATCTGCTTAAGTTACAAATGATCAGAAAGCCAGAAGCCAAAAACGCTTTATCTCAGCGAAAGAAGTCAAAAATGGACTATCTGTGAATTTGCAGCTTTACATTCAATTTTCAGCCTTGTCAGTTGTTGGACAGCTCCGAAATGCTGAGCAGCACTAGATCTGGCTGTAATAACCTGAAATTAGTTGATCTGCTTAAGTTACAAATGATGAGAAAGCCAGAAGCCAAAAACGCTTTATCTCAGCGAAATAAGTCAAAAATGGACTATCTGTGAATTTGCAGCTTTACATTCAATTTTCAGCCTTGTTAGTTGTTGGACAGCTCCAAAATGCTGAGCAGCACTAGATCTGGCTGTAATAACCTGAAATTAGTTGATCTGCTTAAGTTACAAATGATCAGAAAGCCAGAAGCCAAAAACGCTTTATCTCAGCGAAAGAAGTCAAAAATGGACTATCTGTGAATTTGCAGCTTTACATTCAATTTTCAGCCTTGTTAGTTGTTGGACAGCTCCGAAATGCTGAACAGCACTAGATCTAGCTGTAATAAGCTGAAATTAGTTGATCTGCTTAAGTTACAAATGAACAGAAAGCCAGAAGCCAAAAACGCTTTATCTCAGCGAAAGAAGTCAAAAATGGACTATCTGTGAATTTGCAGCTTTACATTCAATTTTCAGCCTTGTCAGTTGTTGGACAGCTCCGAAATGCTGAGCAGCACTAGATCTGGCTGTAATAAGCTGAAGTTAGTTGATCTGCTTAAGTTACAAATGATCAGAAAGCCAGAAGCCAAAAACGCTTTATCTCAGCGAAAGAAGTCAAAAATGGACTATCTGTGAATTTGCAGCTTTACATTCAATTTTCAGCCTTGTTAGTTGTTGGACAGCTCCAAAATGCTGAGCAGCACTAGATCTGGCTGTAATAACCTGAAATTAGTTGATCTGCTTAAGTTACAAATGATCAGAAAGCCAGAAGCCAAAAACGCTTTATCTCAGCGAAAGAAGTCAAAAATGGACTATCTGTGAATTTGCAGCTTTACATTCAATTTTCAGCCTTGTTAGTTGTTGGACAGCTCCGAAATGCTGAGCAGCACTAGATCTAGCTGTAATAAGCTGAAATTAGTTGATCTGCTTAAGTTACAAATGATCAGAAAGCCAGAAGCCAAAAACGCTTTATCTCAGCGAAAGAAGTCAAAAATGGACTATCTGTGAATTTGCAGCTTTACATTCAATTTTCAGCCTTGTCAGTTGTTGGACAGCTCCGAAATGCTGAGCAGCACTAGATCTGGCTGTAATAAGCTGAAATTAGTTGATCTGCTTAAGTTACAAATGATCAGAAAGCCAGAAGCCAAAAACGCTTTATCTCAGCGAAAGAAGTCAAAAATGGACTATCTGTGAATTTGCAGCTTTACATTCAATTTTCAGCCTTGTTAGTTGTTGGACAGCTCCGAAATGCTGAGCAGCTCTAGATCTGGCTGTAATAAGCTGAAATTAGTTGATCTGCTTAAGTTACAAATGATCAGAAAGCCAGAAGCCAAAAACGCTTTATCTCAGCGAAAGAAGTCAAAAATGGACTATCTGTGAATTTGCAGCTTTACATTCAATTTTCAGCCTTGTCAGTTGTTGGACAGCTCCGAAATGCTGAGCAGCACTAGATCTGGCTGTAATAAGCTGAAATTAGTTGATCTGCTTAAGTTGCAAATGATCAGAAAGCCAGAAGCCAAAAACGCTTTATCTCAGCGAAAGAAGTCAAAAATGGACTATCTGTGAATTTGCAGCTTTACATTCAATTTTCAGCCTTGTTAGTTGTTGGACAGCTCCGAAATGCTGAGCAGCACTAGATCTGGCTGTAATAAGCTGAAATTAGTTGATCTGCTTAAGTTACAAATGATCAGAAAGCCAGAAGCCAAAAACGCTTTATCTCAGCGAAAGAAGTCAAAAATGGACTATCTGTGAATTTGCAGCTTTACATTCAATTTTCAGCCTTGTCAGTTGTTGGACAGCTCCGAAATGCTGAGCAGCACTAGATCTGGCTGTAATAAGCTGAAATTAGTTGATCTGCTTAAGTTACAAATGATCAGAAAGCCAGAAGCCAAAAACGCTTTATCTCAGCGAAAGAAGTCAAAAATGGACTATCTGTGAATTTGCAGCTTTACATTCAATTTTCAGCCTTGTCAGTTGTTGGACAGCTCCGAAATGCTGAGCAGCACTAGATCTGGCTGTAATAACCTGAAATTAGTTGATCTGCTTAAGTTACAAATGATCAGAAAGCCAGAAGCCAAAAACGCTTTATCTCAGCGAAATAAGTCAAAAATGGACTATCTGTGAATTTGCAGCTTTACATTCAATTTTCAGCCTTGTCAGTTGTTGGACAGCTCCGAAATGCTGAGCAGCACTAGATCTGGCTGTAATAAGCTGAAATTAGTTGATCTGCTTAAGTTACAAATGATCAGAAAGCCAGAAGCCAAAAACGCTTTATCTCAGCGAAAGAAGTCAAAAATGGACTATCTGTGAATTTGCAGCTTTACATTCAATTTTCAGCCTTGTTAGTTGTTGGACAGCTCCGAAATGCTGAGCAGCACTAGATCTGGCTGTAATAACCTGAAATTAGTTGATCTGCTTAAGTTACAAATGATCAGAAAGCCAGAAGCCAAAAACGCTTTATCTCAGCGAAAGAAGTCAAAAATGGACTATCTGTGAATTTGCAGCTTTACATTCAATTTTCAGCCTTGTCAGTTGTTGGACAGCTCCGAAATGCTGAGCAGCACTAGATCTGGCTGTAATAACCTGAAATTAGTTGATCTGCTTAAGTTACAAATGATCAGAAAGCCAGAAGCCAAAAACGCTTTATCTCAGCGAAATAAGTCAAAAATGGACTATCTGTGAATTTGCAGCTTTACATTCAATTTTCAGCCTTGTCAGTTGTTGGACAGCTCCGAAATGCTGAGCAGCACTAGATCTGGCTGTAATAAGCTGAAATTAGTTGATCTGCTTAAGTTACAAATGATCAGAAAGCCAGAAGCCAAAAACGCTTTATCTCAGCGAAAGAAGTCAAAAATGGACTATCTGTGAATTTGCAGCTTTACATTCAATTTTCAGCCTTGTTAGTTGTTGGACAGCTCCGAAATGCTGAGCAGCACTAGATCTAGCTGTAATAAGCTGAAATTAGTTGATCTGCTTAAGTTACAAATGAACAGAAAGCCAGAAGCCAAAAACGCTTTATCTCAGCGAAAGAAGTCAAAAATGGACTATCTGTGAATTTGCAGCTTTACATTCAATTTTCAGCCTTGTCAGTTGTTGGACAGCTCCGAAATGCTGAGCAGCACTAGATCTGGCTGTAATAAGCTGAAGTTAGTTGATCTGCTTAAGTTACAAATGATCAGAAAGCCAGAAGCCAAAAACGCTTTATCTCAGCGAAAGAAGTCAAAAATGGACTATCTGTGAATTTGCAGCTTTACATTCAATTTTCAGCCTTGTTAGTTGTTGGACAGCTCCAAAATGCTGAGCAGCACTAGATCTGGCTGTAATAACCTGAAATTAGTTGATCTGCTTAAGTTACAAATGATCAGAAAGCCAGAAGCCAAAAACGCTTTATCTCAGCGAAAGAAGTCAAAAATGGACTATCTGTGAATTTGCAGCTTTACATTCAATTTTCAGCCTTGTTAGTTGTTGGACAGCTCCGAAATGCTGAGCAGCACTAGATCTAGCTGTAATAAGCTGAAATTAGTTGATCTGCTTAAGTTACAAATGATCAGAAAGCCAGAAGCCAAAAACGCTTTATCTCAGCGAAAGAAGTCAAAAATGGACTATCTGTGAATTTGCAGCTTTACATTCAATTTTCAGCCTTGTCAGTTGTTGGACAGCTCCGAAATGCTGAGCAGCACTAGATCTGGCTGTAATAAGCTGAAATTAGTTGATCTGCTTAAGTTACAAATGATCAGAAAGCCAGAAGCCAAAAACGCTTTATCTCAGCGAAAGAAGTCAAAAATGGACTATCTGTGAATTTGCAGCTTTACATTCAATTTTCAGCCTTGTTAGTTGTTGGACAGCTCCGAAATGCTGAGCAGCACTAGATCTGGCTGTAATAAGCTGAAATTAGTTGATCTGCTTAAGTTACAAATGATCAGAAAGCCAGAAGCCAAAAACGCTTTATCTCAGCGAAAGTCAAAAATGGACTATCTGTGAATTTGCAGCTTTACATTCAATTTTCAGCCTTGTCAGTTGTTGGACAGCTCCGAAATGCTGAGCAGCACTAGATCTGGCTGTAATAAGCTGAAATTAGTTGATCTGCTTAAGTTGCAAATGATCAGAAAGCCAGAAGCCAAAAACGCTTTATCTCAGCGAAAGAAGTCAAAAATGGACTATCTGTGAATTTGCAGCTTTACATTCAATTTTCAGCCTTGTTAGTTGTTGGACAGCTCCGAAATGCTGAGCAGCACTAGATCTGGCTGTAATAAGCTGAAATTAGTTGATCTGCTTAAGTTACAAATGATCAGAAAGCCAGAAGCCAAAAACGCTTTATCTCAGCGAAAGAAGTCAAAAATGGACTATCTGTGAATTTGCAGCTTTACATTCAATTTTCAGCCTTGTTAGTTGTTGGACAGCTCCGAAATGCTGAGCAGCACTAGATCTGGCTGTAATAAGCTGAAATTAGTTGATCTGCTTAAGTTACAAATGATCAGAAAGCCAGAAGCCAAAAACGCTTTATCTCAGCGAAAGAAGTCAAAAATGGACTATCTGTGAATTTGCAGCTTTACATTCAATTTTCAGCCTTGTCAGTTGTTGGACAGCTCCGAAATGCTGAGCAGCACTAGATCTGGCTGTAATAACCTGAAATTAGTTGATCTGCTTAAGTTACAAATGATCAGAAAGCCAGAAGCCAAAAACGCTTTATCTCAGCGAAATAAGTCAAAAATGGACTATCTGTGAATTTGCAGCTTTACATTCAATTTTCAGCCTTGTCAGTTGTTGGACAGCTCCGAAATGCTGAGCAGCACTAGATCTGGCTGTAATAAGCTGAAGTTAGTTGATCTGCTTAAGTTACAAATGATCAGAAAGCCAGAAGCCAAAAACGCTTTATCTCAGCGAAAGAAGTCAAAAATGGACTATCTGTGAATTTGCAGCTTTACATTCAATTTTCAGCCTTGTTAGTTGTTGGACAGCTCCAAAATGCTGAGCAGCACTAGATCTGGCTGTAATAACCTGAAATTAGTTGATCTGCTTAAGTTACAAATGATCAGAAAGCCAGAAGCCAAAAACGCTTTATCTCAGCGAAAGAAGTCAAAAATGGACTATCTGTGAATTTGCAGCTTTACATTCAATTTTCAGCCTTGTTAGTTGTTGGACAGCTCCGAAATGCTGAGCAGCACTAGATCTAGCTGTAATAAGCTGAAATTAGTTGATCTGCTTAAGTTACAAATGATCAGAAAGCCAGAAGCCAAAAACGCTTTATCTCAGCGAAAGAAGTCAAAAATGGACTATCTGTGAATTTGCAGCTTTACATTCAATTTTCAGCCTTGTCAGTTGTTGGACAGCTCCGAAATGCTGAGCAGCACTAGATCTGGCTGTAATAAGCTGAAATTAGTTGATCTGCTTAAGTTACAAATGATCAGAAAGCCAGAAGCCAAAAACGCTTTATCTCAGCGAAAGAAGTCAAAAATGGACTATCTGTGAATTTGCAGCTTTACATTCAATTTTCAGCCTTGTTAGTTGTTGGACAGCTCCGAAATGCTGAGCAGCACTAGATCTGGCTGTAATAAGCTGAAATTAGTTGATCTGCTTAAGTTACAAATGATCAGAAAGCCAGAAGCCAAAAACGCTTTATCTCAGCGAAAGAAGTCAAAAATGGACTATCTGTGAATTTGCAGCTTTACATTCAATTTTCAGCCTTGTCAGTTGTTGGACAGCTCCGAAATGCTGAGCAGCACTAGATCTGGCTGTAATAAGCTGAAATTAGTTGATCTGCTTAAGTTGCAAATGATCAGAAAGCCAGAAGCCAAAAACGCTTTATCTCAGCGAAAGAAGTCAAAAATGGACTATCTGTGAATTTGCAGCTTTACATTCAATTTTCAGCCTTGTTAGTTGTTGGACAGCTCCGAAATGCTGAGCAGCACTAGATCTGGCTGTAATAAGCTGAAATTAGTTGATCTGCTTAAGTTACAAATGATCAGAAAGCCAGAAGCCAAAAACGCTTTATCTCAGCGAAAGAAGTCAAAAATGGACTATCTGTGAATTTGCAGCTTTACATTCAATTTTCAGCCTTGTTAGTTGTTGGACAGCTCCGAAATGCTGAGCAGCACTAGATCTGGCTGTAATAAGCTGAAATTAGTTGATCTGCTTAAGTTACAAATGATCAGAAAGCCAGAAGCCAAAAACGCTTTATCTCAGCGAAAGAAGTCAAAAATGGACTATCTGTGAATTTGCAGCTTTACATTCAATTTTCAGCCTTGTCAGTTGTTGGACAGCTCCGAAATGCTGAGCAGCACTAGATCTGGCTGTAATAACCTGAAATTAGTTGATCTGCTTAAGTTACAAATGATCAGAAAGCCAGAAGCCAAAAACGCTTTATCTCAGCGAAATAAGTCAAAAATGGACTATCTGTGAATTTGCAGCTTTACATTCAATTTTCAGCCTTGTCAGTTGTTGGACAGCTCCGAAATGCTGAGCAGCACTAGATCTGGCTGTAATAAGCTGAAATTAGTTGATCTGCTTAAGTTACAAATGATCAGAAAGCCAGAAGCCAAAAACGCTTTATCTCAGCGAAAGAAGTCAAAAATGGACTATCTGTGAATTTGCAGCTTTACATTCAATTTTCAGCCTTGTTAGTTGTTGGACAGCTCCGAAATGCTGAGCAGCACTAGATCTGGCTGTAATAACCTGAAATTAGTTGATCTGCTTAAGTTACAAATGATCAGAAAGCCAGAAGCCAAAAACGCTTTATCTCAGCGAAAGAAGTCAAAAATGGACTATCTGTGAATTTGCAGCTTTACATTCAATTTTCAGCCTTGTTAGTTGTTGGACAGCTCCGAAATGCTGAGCAGCACTAGATCTGGCTGTAATAAGCTGAAATTAGTTGATCTGCTTAAGTTACAAATGATCAGAAAGCCAGAAGCCAAAAACGCTTTATCTCAGCGAAAGAAGTCAAAAATGGACTATCTGTGAATTTGCAGCTTTACATTCAATTTTCAGCCTTGTCAGTTGTTGGACAGCTCCGAAATGCTGAGCAGCACTAGATCTGGCTGTAATAACCTGAAATTAGTTGATCTGCTTAAGTTACAAATGATCAGAAAGCCAGAAGCCAAAAACGCTTTATCTCAGCGAAATAAGTCAAAAATGGACTATCTGTGAATTTGCAGCTTTACATTCAATTTTCAGCCTTGTCAGTTGTTGGACAGCTCCGAAATGCTGAGCAGCACTAGATCTGGCTGTAATAAGCTGAAATTAGTTGATCTGCTTAAGTTACAAATGATCAGAAAGCCAGAAGCCAAAAACGCTTTATCTCAGCGAAAGAAGTCATAAATGGACTATCTGTGAATTTGCAGCTTTACATTCAATTTTCAGCCTTGTTAGTTGTTGGACAGCTCCAAAATGCTGAGCAGCACTAGATCTGGCTGTAATAACCTGAAATTAGTTGATCTGCTTAAGTTACAAATGATCAGAAAGCCAGAAGCCAAAAACGCTTTATCTCAGCGAAAGAAGTCAAAAATGGACTATCTGTGAATTTGCAGCTTTACATTCAATTTTCAGCCTTGTTAGTTGTTGGACAGCTCCGAAATGCTGAGCAGCACTAGATCTAGCTGTAATAAGCTGAAATTAGTTGATCTGCTTAAGTTACAAATGAACAGAAAGCCAGAAGCCAAAAACGCTTTATCTCAGCGAAAGAAGTCAAAAATGGACTATCTGTGAATTTGCAGCTTTACATTCAATTTTCAGCCTTGTCAGTTGTTGGACAGCTCCGAAATGCTGAGCAGCACTAGATCTGGCTGTAATAAGCTGAAATTAGTTGATCTGCTTAAGTTACAAATGATCAGAAAGCCAGAAGCCAAAAACGCTTTATCTCAGCGAAAGAAGTCAAAAATGGACTATCTGTGAATTTGCAGCTTTACATTCAATTTTCAGCCTTGTTAGTTGTTGGACAGCTCCAAAATGCTGAGCAGCACTAGATCTGGCTGTAATAAGCTGAAATTAGTTGATCTGCTTAAGTTACAAATGATCAGAAAGCCAGAAGCCAAAAACGCTTTATCTCAGCGAAAGAAGTCAAAAATGGACTATCTGTGAATTTGCAGCTTTACATTCAATTTTCAGCCTTGTTAGTTGTTGGACAGCTCCGAAATGCTGAGCAGCACTAGATCTAGCTGTAATAAGCTGAAATTAGTTGATCTGCTTAAGTTACAAATGATCAGAAAGCCAGAAGCCAAAAACGCTTTATCTCAGCGAAAGAAGTCAAAAATGGACTATCTGTGAATTTGCAGCTTTACATTCAATTTTCAGCCTTGTTAGTTGTTGGACAGCTCCGAAATGCTGAGCAGCACTAGATCTGGCTGTAATAAGCTGAAATTAGTTGATCTGCTTAAGTTACAAATGATCAGAAAGCCAGAAGCCAAAAACGCTTTATCTCAGCGAAAGAAGTCAAAAATGGACTATCTGTGAATTTGCAGCTTTACATTCAATTTTCAGCCTTGTCAGTTGTTGGACAGCTCCGAAATGCTGAGCAGCACTAGATCTGGCTGTAATAACCTGAAATTAGTTGATCTGCTTAAGTTACAAATGATCAGAAAGCCAGAAGCCAAAAACGCTTCATCTCAGCGAAATAAGTCAAAAATGGACTATCTGTGAATTTGCAGCTTTACATTCAATTTTCAGCCTTGTCAGTTGTTGGACAGCTCCGAAATGCTGAGCAGCACTAGATCTGGCTGTAATAACCTGAAATTAGTTGATCTGCTTAAGTTACAAATGATCAGAAAGCCAGAAGCCAAAAACGCTTTATCTCAGCGAAATAAGTCAAAAATGGACTATCTGTGAATTTGCAGCTTTACATTCAATTTTCAGCCTTGTCAGTTGTTGGACAGCTCCGAAATGCTGAGCAGCACTAGATCTGGCTGTAATAAGCTGAAATTAGTTGATCTGCTTAAGTTACAAATGATCAGAAAGCCAGAAGCCAAAAACGCTTTATCTCAGCGAAAGAAGTCAAAAATGGACTATCTGTGAATTTGCAGCTTTACATTCAATTTTCAGCCTTGTTAGTTGTTGGACAGCTCCGAAATGCTGAGCAGCACTAGATCTGGCTGTAATAAGCTGAAATTAGTTGATCTGCTTAAGTTACAAATGATCAGAAAGCCAGAAGCCAAAAACGCTTTATCTCAGCGAAAGAAGTCAAAAATGGACTATCTGTGAATTTGCAGCTTTACATTCAATTTTCAGCCTTGTCAGTTGTTGGACAGCTCCGAAATGCTGAGCAGCACTAGATCTGGCTGTAATAACCTGAAATTAGTTGATCTGCTTAAGTTACAAATGATCAGAAAGCCAGAAGCCAAAAACGCTTTATCTCAGCGAAAGAAGTCAAAAATGGACTATCTGTGAATTTGCAGCTTTACATTCAATTTTCAGCCTTGTTAGTTGTTGGACAGCTCCGAAATGCTGAGCAGCACTAGATCTAGCTGTAATAAGCTGAAATTAGTTGATCTGCTTAAGTTACAAATGATCAGAAAGCCAGAAGCCAAAAACGCTTTATCTCAGCGAAAGAAGTCAAAAATGGACTATCTGTGAATTTGCAGCTTTACATTCAATTTTCAGCCTTGTTAGTTGTTGGACAGCTCCGAAATGCTGAGCAGCACTAGATCTGGCTGTAATAAGCTGAAATTAGTTGATCTGCTTAAGTTACAAATGATCAGAAAGCCAGAAGCCAAAAACGCTTTATCTCAGCGAAAGAAGTCAAAAATGGACTATCTGTGAATTTGCAGCTTTACATTCAATTTTCAGCCTTGTCAGTTGTTGGACAGCTCCGAAATGCTGAGCAGCACTAGATCTGGCTGTAATAACCTGAAATTAGTTGATCTGCTTAAGTTACAAATGATCAGAAAGTCAGAAGCCAAAAACGCTTTATCTCAGCGAAATAAGTCAAAAATGGACTATCTGTGAATTTGCAGCTTTACATTCAATTTTCAGCCTTGTCAGTTGTTGGACAGCTCCGAAATGCTGAGCAGCACTAGATCTGGCTGTAATAAGCTGAAATTAGTTGATCTGCTTAAGTTACAAATGATCAGAAAGCCAGAAGCCAAAAACGCTTTATCTCAGCGAAAGAAGTCAAAAATGGACTATCTGTGAATTTGCAGCTTTACATTCAATTTTCAGCCTTGTTAGTTGTTGGACAGCTCCGAAATGCTGAGCAGCACTAGATCTAGCTGTAATAAGCTGAAATTAGTTGATCTGCTTAAGTTACAAATGATCAGAAAGCCAGAAGCCAAAAACGCTTTATCTCAGCGAAAGAAGTCAAAAATGGACTATCTGTGAATTTGCAGCTTTACATTCAATTTTCAGCCTTGTTAGTTGTTGGACAGCTCCGAAATGCTGAGCAGCACTAGATCTGGCTGTAATAACCTGAAATTAGTTGATCTGCTTAAGTTACAAATGATCAGAAAGCCAGAAGCCAAAAACGCTTTATCTCAGCGAAAGAAGTCAAAAATGGACTATCTGTGAATTTGCAGCTTTACATTCAATTTTCAGCCTTGTTAGTTGTTGGACAGCTCCGAAATGCTGAGCAGCACTAGATCTAGCTGTAATAAGCTGAAATTAGTTGATCTGCTTAAGTTACAAATGATCAGAAAGCCAGAAGCCAAAAACGCTTTATCTCAGCGAAAGAAGTCAAAAATGGACTATCTGTGAATTTGCAACTTTACATTCAATTTTCAGCCTTGTTAGTTGTTGGACAGCTCCGAAATGCTGAGCAGCACTAGATCTGGCTGTAATAACCTGAAATTAGTTGATCTGCTTAAGTTACAAATGATCAGAAAGCCAGAAGCCAAAAACGCTTTATCTCAGCGAAAGAAGTCAAAAATGGACTATCTGTGAATTTGCAGCTTTACATTCAATTTTCAGCCTTGTCAGTTGTTGGACAGCTCCGAAATGCTGAGCAGCACTAGATCTGGCTGTAATAACCTGAAATTAGTTGATCTGCTTAAGTTACAAATGATCAGAAAGCCAGAAGCCAAAAACGCTTTATCTCAGCGAAATAAGTCAAAAATGGACTATCTGTGAATTTGCAGCTTTACATTCAATTTTCAGCCTTGTCAGTTGTTGGACAGCTCCGAAATGCTGAGCAGCACTAGATCTGGCTGTAATAAGCTGAAATTAGTTGATCTGCTTAAGTTACAAATGATCAGAAAGCCAGAAGCCAAAAACGCTTTATCTCAGCGAAAGAAGTCATAAATGGACTATCTGTGAATTTGCAGCTTTACATTCAATTTTCAGCCTTGTTAGTTGTTGGACAGCTCCAAAATGCTGAGCAGCACTAGATCTGGCTGTAATAAGCTGAAATTAGTTGATCTGCTTAAGTTACAAATGATCAGAAAGCCAGAAGCCAAAAACGCTTTATCTCAGCGAAAGAAGTCAAAAATGGACTATCTGTGAATTTGCAGCTTTACATTCAATTTTCAGCCTTGTTAGTTGTTGGACAGCTCCGAAATGCTGAGCAGCACTAGATCTGGCTGTAATAACCTGAAATTAGTTGATCTGCTTAAGTTACAAATGATCAGAAAGCCAGAAGCCAAAAACGCTTTATCTCAGCGAAAGAAGTCAAAAATGGACTATCTGTGAATTTGCAGCTTTACATTCAATTTTCAGCCTTGTTAGTTGTTGGACAGCTCCGAAATGCTGAGCAGCACTAGATCTAGCTGTAATAAGCTGAAATTAGTTGATCTGCTTAAGTTACAAATGATCAGAAAGCCAGAAGCCAAAAACGCTTTATCTCAGCGAAAGAAGTCAAAAATGGACTATCTGTGAATTTGCAGCTTTACATTCAATTTTCAGCCTTGTTAGTTGTTGGACAGCTCCGAAATGCTGAGCAGCACTAGATCTGGCTGTAATAAGCTGAAATTAGTTGATCTGCTTAAGTTACAAATGATCAGAAAGCCAGAAGCCAAAAACGCTTTATCTCAGCGAAAGAAGTCAAAAATGGACTATCTGTGAATTTGCAGCTTTACATTCAATTTTCAGCCTTGTCAGTTGTTGGACAGCTCCGAAATGCTGAGCAGCACTAGATCTGGCTGTAATAAGCTGAAATTAGTTGATCTGCTTAAGTTACAAATGATCAGAAAGCCAGAAGCCAAAAACGCTTTATCTCAGCGAAAGAAGTCAAAAATGGAATATCTGTGAATTTGCAGCTTTACATTCAATTTTCAGCCTTGTTAGTTGTTGGACAGCTCCGAAATGCTGAGCAGCACTAGATCTAGCTGTAATAAGCTGAAATTAGTTGATCTGCTTAAGTTACAAATGATCAGAAAGCCAGAAGCCAAAAACGCTTTATCTCAGCGAAAGAAGTCAAAAATGGACTATCTGTGAATTTGCAGCTTTACATTCAATTTTCAGCCTTGTTAGTTGTTGGACAGCTCCGAAATGCTGAGCAGCACTAGATCTGGCTGTAATAAGCTGAAATTAGTTGATCTGCTTAAGTTACAAATGATCAGAAAGCCAGAAGCCAAAAACGCTTTATCTCAGCGAAAGAAGTCAAAAATGGACTATCTGTGAATTTGCAGCTTTACATTCAATTTTCAGCCTTGTTAGTTGTTGGACAGCTCCGAAATGCTGAGCAGCACTAGATCTGGCTGTAATAAGCTGAAATTAGTTGATCTGCTTAAGTTACAAATGATCAGAAAGCCAGAAGCCAAAAACGCTTTATCTCAGCGAAAGAAGTCAAAAATGGACTATCTGTGAATTTGCAGCTTTACATTCAATTTTCAGCCTTGTTAGTTGTTGGACAGCTCCGAAATGCTGAGCAGCACTAGATCTAGCTGTAATAAGCTGAAATTAGTTGATCTGCTTAAGTTACAAATGATCAGAAAGCCAGAAGCCAAAAACGCTTTATCTCAGCGAAAGAAGTCAAAAATGGACTATCTGTGAATTTGCAGCTTTACATTCAATTTTCAGCCTTGTCAGTTGTTGGACAGCTCCGAAATGCTGAGCAGCACTAGATCTGGCTGTAATAAGCTGAAATTAGTTGATCTGCTTAAGTTACAAATGATCAGAAAGCCAGAAGCCAAAAACGCTTTATCTCAGCGAAAGAAGTCAAAAATGGACTATCTGTGAATTTGCAGCTTTACATTCAATTTTCAGCCTTGTCAGTTGTTGGACAGCTCCGAAATGCTGAGCAGCACTAGATCTAGCTGTAATAAGCTGAAATTAGTTGATCTGCTTAAGTTACAAATGATCAGAAAGCCATAAGCCAAAAACGCTTTATCTCAGCGAAAGAAGTCAAAAATGGACTATCTGTGAATTTGCAGCTTTACATTCAATTTTCAGCCTTGTTAGTTGTTGGACAGCTCCAAAATGCTGAGCAGCACTAGATCTGGCTGTAATAACCTGAAATTAGTTGATCTGCTTAAGTTACAAATGATCAGAAAGCCAGAAGCCAAAAACGCTTTATCTCAGCGACATAAGTCAAAAATGGACTATCTGTGAATTTGCAGCTTTACATTCAATTTTCAGCCTTGTTAGTTGTTGGACAGCTCCGAAATGCTGAGCAGCACTAGATCTGGCTGTAATAAGCTGAAATTAGTTGATCTGCTTAAGTTACAAATGATCAGAAAGCCAGAAGCCAAAAACGCTTTATCTCAGCGAAAGAAGTCAAAAATGGACTATCTGTGAATTTGCAGCTTTACATTCAATTTTCAGCCTTGTTAGTTGTTGGACAGCTCCGAAATGCTGAGCAGCACTAGATCTAGCTGTAATAAGCTGAAATTAGTTGATCTGCTTAAGTTACAAATGATCAGAAAGCCAGAAGCCAAAAACGCTTTATCTCAGCGAAAGAAGTCAAAAATGGACTATCTGTGAATTTGCAGCTTTACATTCAATTTTCAGCCTTGTCAGTTGTTGGACAGCTCCGAAATGCTGAGCAGCACTAGATCTGGCTGTAATAAGCTGAAATTAGTTGATCTGCTTAAGTTACAAATGATCAGAAAGCCAGAAGCCAAAAACGCTTTATCTCAGCGAAAGAAGTCAAAAATGGACTATCTGTGAATTTGCAGCTTTACATTCAATTTTCAGCCTTGTCAGTTGTTGGACAGCTCCGAAATGCTGAGCAGCACTAGATCTAGCTGTAATAAGCTGAAATTAGTTGATCTGCTTAAGTTACAAATGATCAGAAAGCCATAAGCCAAAAACGCTTTATCTCAGCGAAAGAAGTCAAAAATGGACTATCTGTGAATTTGCAGCTTTACATTCAATTTTCAGCCTTGTTAGTTGTTGGACAGCTCCAAAATGCTGAGCAGCACTAGATCTGGCTGTAATAACCTGAAATTAGTTGATCTGCTTAAGTTACAAATGATCAGAAAGCCAGAAGCCAAAAACGCTTTATCTCAGCGACATAAGTCAAAAATGGACTATCTGTGAATTTGCAGCTTTACATTCAATTTTCAGCCTTGTTAGTTGTTGGACAGCTCCGAAATGCTGAGCAGCACTAGATCTAGCTGTAATAAGCTGAAATTAGTTGATCTGCTTAAGTTACAAATGATCAGAAAGCCAGAAGCCAAAAACGCTTTATCTCAGCGAAATAAGTCAAAAATGGACTATCTGTGAATTTGCAGCTTTACATTCAATTTTCAGCCTTGTCAGTTGTTGGACAGCTCCGAAATGCTGAGCAGCACTAGATCTGGCTGTAATAAGCTGAAATTAGTTGATCTGCTTAAGTTACAAATGATCAGAAAGCCAGAAGCCAAAAACGCTTTATCTCAGCGAAAGAAGTCAAAAATGGACTATCTGTGAATTTGCAGCTTTACATTCTTTTCAGCCTTGTTAGTTGTTGGACAGCTCCGAAATGCTGAGCAGCACTAGATCTGGCTGTAATAAGCTGAAATTAGTTGATCTGCTTAAGTTACAAATGATCAGAAAGCCAGAAGCCAAAAACGCTTTATCTCAGCGACAGAAGTCAAAAATGGACTATCTGTGGATTTGCAGCTTTACATTCAATTTTCAGCCTTGTTAGTTGTTGGACAGCTCCGAAATGCTGAGCAGCACTAGATCTAGCTGTAATAAGCTGAAATTAGTTGATCTGCTTAAGTTACAAATGATCAGAAAGCCAGAAGCCAAAAACGCTTTATCTCAGCGAAAGAAGTCAAAAATGGACTATCTGTGAATTTGCAGCTTTACATTCAATTTTCAGCCTTGTTAGTTGTTGGACAGCTCCGAAATGCTGAGCAGCACTAGATCTAGCTGTAATTGTCAAGATCCGTGTTTTTGTGTGTTTATATTTGAGTTTTCTGTGTTCAGTCCCGTTTCCCTGTGAGTCTCTGTCCTGTCCTCCCCGTTGATTGCTCCCCAGGTGTGTCTCATTCCCTTAATTACCCCGTGTGTATTTTTACCCACCTGTTGTCTGTGTTCCTCGTCGGGTCCTTGTCTAAGGTTGTCTGTCGTCGTTCGTCACCCACCAGTAGAACTGTAAAGTCCTGGTTTGTGTTTGTTTCCGTCACTCGCCAGTAGAACTGTAAAGTCCTGGTTTGTGTTTGTTCCGTCTAGTCCGTTTTGACAGTTGCTACCGGTATTTAGCTGCGTGCTTGTTCCTGCCGTGCTGCCTGCCTTGGACTGTTTGTGTGCTATTTTCACCATTAAATACATCATCTTCACCATACCTGGGTCTCAGCGTCTCTCCTCACCACCACCAACTACACCGCTCATGACAGAAGGACCCGACCAGATCGGTGAGGAACGCCAACATGGACCCAGCAACCACCGCCACAGCTCCACCCGTTTACCCGTTCCTCAGATCTCCGGACATCTACAACATCCAGTTCGAGGAGGACTTCAGTACCCTGTCTAACATGTTTCACGCCGACCCGTTCATGCTGGACCTTGTTCAAGAACTTTATGAAGAATTTCTGCACAAGCAGGTATTCACCACACCCGTCAGAGTTCTGTCACCCCCACCGTTCAAGCCTCCTCCGCCAGTTCCAGCATCCGCTCCAGCCACCTCCGTCTGCCCGTCTCCAGCCGCCACCTCCGTCTGCCCGTCTCCAGTCGCTACAGTCCCCGTGGTGCTGGGGTTTCAAGGAGCCAGGCTGTCCCCGGGACGTCAGGCGGCACGGCTAGTGGCGTGGCCCGCACCCGAGCTCCCCGAGTCTGCTGCCGGAGCGCAGCCGCCCGAGCTCCCCGAGTCTGCTGCCGGAGCGCAGCCGCCCGAGCTCCCCGAGTCTGCTGCCGGAGCGCAGCCGCCCGAGCTCCCCGAGTCTGCTGCCGGAGCGCAGCCGCCCGAGCTCCCCGAGTCTGCTGCCGGAGCGCAGCCGCCTGAGCTCCCCGAGTCTGCTGCCGGAGCGCAGCCGCCCGAGCTCCCCGAGTCTGCTGCCGGAGCGCAGCCGCCCGAGCTCCCCGAGTCTGCTGCCGGAGCGCAGCCGCCCGAGCTCCCCGAGTCTGCTGCCGGAGCGCAGCCGCCCGAGCTCCCCGAGTCTGCTGCCGGAGCGCAGCCGCCCGAGCTCCCCGAGTCTGCTGCCGGAGCGCAGCCGCCCGAGCTCCCCGAGCCTGCTGCCGGAGCGCAGCCTTCCCCCGAGCCAGAGCTCCCCGAGTTTCCTGAGTCTGCTCCGCCCGAGTTTCCTGAGTCTGCTCCGCCCGAGTTTCCTGAGTCTGCTCCGCCCGAGTTTCCTGAGTCTGCTCCGCCCGAGTTTCCTGAGTCTGCTCCGCCCGAGTTTCCTGAGTCTGCTCCGCCCGAGTTTCCTGAGTCTGCTCCGCCCGAGTTTCCTGAGTCTGCTCCGCCCGAGTTTCCTGAGTCTGCTCCGCCCGAGTTTCCTGAGTCTGCTCCGCCCGAGTTTCCTGAGTCTGCTCCGCCCGAGTTTCCTGAGTCTGCTCCGCCCGAGTTTCCTGAGTCTGCTCCGCCCGAGTTTCCAGCCGGCCTTCCTGCCGGCCCGGCGGACCCGCCTCCACGTCTCGGCTTTCTGCGCCGGAGACGCCGCCCGCCGGATCCGCCTCCACGTCTCGGCCTTCTGCGCCGGAGACGCCGCCCGCCGGATCCGCCTCCACGTCTCTGCTTTCTGCGCCGGCGGAAGAGACCGCCGGACCCGCCTCCACGTCTCTGGTTCCTGCGCCGGCGACGCCCGCCGGACCCGCCTCCGGGATTCCGGTTTCTGCGCCGGCGACGCCCGCCGGATTCGCTCCTCCGCCCACCTGTTGGGTTGTTTTTTGTTTTGGACAGTTTCTGGACTCTGGCCCCTTCCGTCGCCCCTCCGCCCACCCCGTTGGGTTGTTTTTTGTTGGACTGTTTTTTCTATGGACTCTTGCCCTCCTTCCGTCGCCCCTCCACCCACCCTGTTGGGTTGTTTTGTGTTTTTGGACTTTTCTGTTTTTGTGGGCGTCTGGTATCCGCCCTTGAGGGGGGGGTACTGTCAAGATCCGTGTTTTTGTGTGTTTATATTTGAGTTTTCTGTGTTCAGTCCCGTTTCCCTGTGAGTCTCTGTCCTGTCCTCCCCGTTGATTGCTCCCCAGGTGTGTCTCATTCCCTTAATTACCCCGTGTGTATTTTTACCCACCTGTTGTCTGTGTTCCTCGTCGGGTCCTTGTCTAAGGTTGTCTGTCGTCGTTCGTCACCCACCAGTAGAACTGTAAAGTCCTGGTTTGTGTTTGTTTCCGTCACTCGCCAGTAGAACTGTAAAGTCCTGGTTTGTGTTTGTTCCGTCTAGTCCGTTTTGACAGTTGCTACCGGTATTTAGCTGCGTGCTTGTTCCTGCCGTGCTGCCTGCCTTGGACTGTTTGTGTGCTATTTTCACCATTAAATACATCATCTTCACCATACCTGGGTCTCAGCGTCTCTCCTCACCACCACCAACTACACCGCTCATGACAGTAATAAGCTGAAATTAGTTGATCTGCTTAAGTTACAAATGATCAGAAAGCCAGAAGCCAAAAACGCTTTATCTCAGCGAAAGAAGTCAAAAATGGACTATCTGTGAATTTGCAGCTTTACATTCAATTTTCAACCTTTTTAGTTGTTGGACAGCTCCGAAATGCTGAGCAGCACTAGTTCTGGCTGTAATAAGCTGAAATTAGTTGATCTGCTTAAGTTACAAATGATCAGAAAGCCAGAAGCCAAAGACGCTTTATCTCAGCGAAAGAAGTCAAAAATGGACTATCTGTGAATTTGCAGCTTTACATTCAATTTTCAGCCTTGTTAGTTGTTGGACAGCTCCGAAATGCTGAGCAGCACTAGATCTGGCTGTAATAACCTGAAATTAGTTGATCTGCTTAAGTTACAAATGATCAGAAAGCCAGAAGCCAAAAACGCTTTATCTCAGCGAAAGAAGTCAAAAATGGACTATCTGTGGATTTGCAGCTTTACATTCAATTTTCAGCCTTGTTAGTTGTTGGACAGCTCCGAAATGCTGAGCAGCACTAGATCTAGCTGTAATAAGCTGAAAATAGTTGATCTGCTTAAGTTACAAATGATCAGAAAGCCAGAAGCCAAAAACGCTTTATCTCAGCGAAAGAAGTCAAAAATGGACTATCTGTGAATTTGCAGCTTTACATTCAATTTTCAGCCTTGTTAGTTGTTGGACAGCTCCGAAATGCTGAGCAGCACTAGATCTAGCTGTAATAAGCTGAAATTAGTTGATCTGCTTAAGTTACAAATGATCAGAAAGCCAGAAGCCAAAAACGCTTTATCTCAGCGAAAGAAGTCAAAAATGGACTATCTGTGAATTTGCAGCTTTACATTCAATTTTCAGCCTTGTTAGTTGTTGGACAGTTCCGAAATGCTGAGCAGCACTAGATCTAGCTGTAATAAGCTGAAATTAGTTGATCTGCTTAAGTTACAAATGATCAGAAAGCCAGAAGCCAAAAACGCTTTATCTCAGCGAAAGAAGTCAAAAATGGACTATCTGTGAATTTGCAGCTTTACATTCAATTTTCAGCCTTGTTAGTTGTTGGACAGCTCCGAAATGCTGAGCAGCACTAGATCTAGCTGTAATAAGCTGAAATTAGTTGATCTGCTTAAGTTACAAATGATCAGAAAGCCAGAAGCCAAAAACGCTTTATCTCAGCGAAAGAAGTCAAAAATGGACTATCTGTGAATTTGCAGCTTTACATTCAATTTTCAGCCTTTTTAGTTGTTGGACAGCTCCGAAATGCTGAGCAGCACTAGTTCTGGCTGTAATAAGCTGAAATTAGTTGATCTGCTTAAGTTACAAATGATCAGAAAGCCAGAAGCCAAAAACGCTTTATCTCAGCGAAAGAAGTCAAAAATGGACTATCTGTGAATTTGCAGCTTTACATTCAATTTTCAGCCTTGTTAGTTGTTGGACAGCTCCGAAATGCTGAGCAGCACTAGATCTGGCTGTAATAACCTGAAATTAGTTGATCTGCTTAAGTTACAAATGATCAGAAAGCCAGAAGCCAAAAACGCTTTATCTCAGCGAAAGAAGTCAAAAATGGACTATCTGTGGATTTGCAGCTTTACATTCAATTTTCAGCCTTGTTAGTTGTTGGACAGCTCCGAAATGCTGAGCAGCACTAGATCTAGCTGTAATAAGCTGAAAATAGTTGATCTGCTTAAGTTACAAATGATCAGAAAGCCAGAAGCCAAAAACGCTTTATCTCAGCGAAAGAAGTCAAAAATGGACTATCTGTGAATTTGCAGCTTTACATTCAATTTTCAGCCTTGTTAGTTGTTGGACAGCTCCGAAATGCTGAGCAGCACTAGAGCTAGCTGTAATAGGCTGAAATTAGTTGATCTGCTTAAGTTACAAATGATCAGAAAGCCAGAAGCCAAAAACGCTTTATCTCAGCGAAAGAAGTCAAAAATTGACTATCTGTGAATTTGCAGCTTTACATTCAATTTTCAGCCTTGTTAGTTGTTGGACAGCTCCGAAATGCTTAGCAGCGCTAAATCTGGCTGTATTAAACTGAAATTAGTTGTTCTGCCTACGTTCCAAATGATCAGCAAGCCAGAAGCCAAAAACGCTTTATCTCAGGGAAAGAAGTCAAAAATGGACTATCTGTTAATTTGCAGCTTTACATTCAATTCTCAGCTTTGTTAGTTGCTGGACAGCTCCGAAATGCTGAGCCACGCTAGATCTGGCTGTATTAAACTGAAATTAGTTGATCTGATTATGTTCCAAATGATCAGCAAGCCAGAAGCCAAAAACGCTTTATCTCAGTGAAAGAAGTCAAAAATGGACTATCTGTGAATTTGCAGCTTTACATTCAATTCTTAGCGTTGTTAGTTGCTGGACATCTCCGAAATGCTGAACAGCGCTAGATCTGGCTGTATTAAACTGAAATTAGTTGATCTGATTATGTTCCAAATGATCAGCAAGCCAGAAGCCAAAAACGCTTTATCTCAGTGAAAGAAGTCAAAAATGGACTATCTGTGAATTTGCAGCTTTACATTCAATTCTTAGCGTTGTTAGTTGCTGGACAGCTCCGAAATGCTGAGCAGCACTAGATCTGGCTGTATTAAACTGAAATTAATTGATCTGCCTAAGTTCCAAATGATCAGCAAGCCAGAAGCCAAAAACGCTTTATCTCAGCGAAAGAAGTCAAAAATGGACTATCTGTGAATTTGCAGCTTTACATTCAATTCTCAGCTTTGTTAGTTGCTGGACAGCTCCGAAATGCTGAGCAGCACTAGATCTGGCTGTATTAAACTGAAATTAATTGATCTGCCTAAGTTCCAAATGATCAGCAAGCCAGAAGCCAAACACGCTTTATCTCAGCGAAAGAATTGAAAAATTGACTATCTGTGAATTTGCAGCTTTACATTCAATTGTCAGATTTGTCAGTTGCTGGGCAGCTCCAAAATGCTGAGCAGCACTAGATCTGGCTGTATTGAACTGAAATTAGTTGATCTGCTTATGTTCCAAATGACCAGCAAGCCAGAAGCCAAAAACGCTTTATCTCAGTGAAAGAAGTCAAAAATGGACTATCTGTGAATTTGCAGCTTTACATTCAATTTTCAGCTTTGTTGGTTGCTGGACAGCTCCGAAATGCTGAGCAGCAGTAGATCTGGCTGTATTAAACTGAAATTAGTTGATCTGCCTATGTTCCAAATGATCAGCAAGCCAGAAGCCAAACACGCTTTATCTCAGCGAAAGAAGTCAAAAATGGACTATCTGTGAATTTGCAGCTTTACATTCAATTCTCAGCTTTGTTAGTTGCTGGACAGCTCCGAAATGCTTAGCAGCGCTAAATCTGGCTGTATTAAACTGAAATTAGTTGATCTGCCTACGTTCCAAATGATCAGCAAGCCAGAAGCCAAAAACGCTTTATCTCAGGGAAAGAAGTCAAAAATGGACTATCTGTTAATTTGCAGCTTTACATTCAATTCTCAGCTTTGTTAGTTGCTGGAAAGCTCCGAAATGCTGAGCAGCGCTAGATCTGGCTGTATTAAACTGAAATTAGTTGATCTGCCTAAGTTCCAAATGATCAGCAAGCCAGAAGCCAAAAACGCTTTATCTCAGGGAAAGAAGTCAAAAATGGACTATCTGTTAATTTGCAGCTTTACATTCAATTCTCAGCTTTGTTAGTTGCTGGACAGCTCCGAAATGCTGAGCAACGCTAGATCTGGCTGTATTAAACTGAAATTAGTTGATCTGATTATGTTCCAAATGATCAGCAAGCCAGAAGCCAAACACGCTTTATCTCAGCGAAAGAAGTCAAAAATGGACTATCTGTGAATTTGCAGCTTTACATTCAATTCTCAGCTTTGTTAGTTGCTGGACAGCTCCGAAATGCTTACCAGCGCTAAATCTGGCTGTATTAAACTGAAATTAGTTGATCTGCCTACGTTCCAAATGATCAGCAAGCCAGAAGCCAAAAACGCTTTATCTCAGGGAAAGAAGTCAAAAATGGACTATCTGTTAATTTGCAGCTTTACATTCAATTCTCAGCTTTGTTAGTTGCTGGACAGCTCCGAAATGCTGAGCCACGCTAGATCTGGCTGTATTAAACTGAAATTAGTTGATCTGATTATGTTCCAAATGATCAGCAAGCCAGAAGCCAAAAACGCTTTATCTCAGCGAAAGAAGTCAAAAATGGACTATCTGTGAATTTGCAGCTTTACATTCAATTTTCAGCCTTGTTAGTTGTTGGACAGCTCCGAAATGCTGAGCAGCACTAGATCTAGCTGTAATAAGCTGAAATTAGTTGATCTGCTTAAGTTACAAATGATCAGAAAGCCAGAAGCCAAAAACGCTTTATCTCAGCGAAAGAAGTCAAAAATGGACTATCTGTGAATTTGCAGCTTTACATTCAATTTTCAGCCTTGTTAGTTGTTGGACAGCTCCGAAATGCTGAGCAGCACTAGATCTAGCTGTAATAAGCTGAAATTAGTTGATCTGCTTAAGTTACAAATGATCAGAAAGCCAGAAGCCAAAAACGCTTTATCTCAGCGAAAGAAGTCAAAAATGGACTATCTGTGAATTTGCAGCTTTACATTCAATTTTCAGCCTTGTTAGTTGTTGGACAGCTCCGAAATGCTGAGCAGCACTAGATCTAGCTGTAATAAGCTGAAATTAGTTGATCTGCTTAAGTTACAAATGATCAGAAAGCCAGAAGCCAAAAACGCTTTATCTCAGCGAAAGAAGTCAAAAATGGACTATCTGTGAATTTGCAGCTTTACATTCAATTTTCAGCCTTGTTAGTTGTTGGACAGCTCCGAAATGCTGAGCAGCACTAGATCTGGCTGTAATAAGCTGAAATTAGTTGATCTGCTTAAGTTACAAATGATCAGAAAGCCAGAAGCCAAAAACGCTTTATCTCAGCGAAAGAAGTCAAAAATGGACTATCTGTGAATTTGCAGCTTTACATTCAATTTTCAGCCTTGTTAGTTGTTGGACAGCTCCGAAATGCTGAGCAGCACTAGATCTGGCTGTAATAAGCTGAAATTAGTTGATCTGCTTAAGTTACAAATGATCAGAAAGCCAGAAGCCAAAAACGCTTTATCTCAGCGAAAGAAGTCAAAAATGGACTATCTGTGAATTTGCAGCTTTACATTCAATTGTCAGATTTGTCAGTTGCTGGGCAGCTCCAAAATGCTGAGCAGCACTAGATCTGGCTGTATTGAACTGAAATTAGTTGATCTGCTTATGTTCCAAATGACCAGCAAGCCAGAAGCCAAAAACGCTTTATCTCAGTGAAAGAAGTCAAAAATGGACTATCTGTGAATTTGCAGCTTTACATTCAATTTTCAGCTTTGTTGGTTGCTGGACAGCTCCGAAATGCTGAGCAGCACTAGATCTGGCTGTAATAAGCTGAAATTAGTTGATCTGCTTAAGTTACAAATGATCAGAAAGCCAGAAGCCAAAAACGCTTTATCTCAGCGAAAGAAGTCAAAAATGGACTATCTGTGAATTTGCAGCTTTACATTCAATTTTCAGCCTTGTTAGTTGTTGGACAGCTCCGAAATGCTGAGCAGCACTAGATCTGGCTGTAATAAGCTGAAATTAGTTGATCTGCTTAAGTTACAAATGATCAGAAAGCCAGAAGCCAAAAACGCTTTATCTCAGGGAAAGAAGTCAAAAATGGACTATCTGTTAATTTGCAGCTTTACATTCAATTCTCAGCTTTGTTAGTTGCTGGACAGCTCCGAAATGCTGAGCCACGCTAGATCTGGCTGTATTAAACTGAAATTAGTTGATCTGATTATGTTCCAAATGATCAGCAAGCCAGAAGCCAAAAACGCTTTATCTCAGTGAAAGAAGTCAAAAATGGACTATCTGTGAATTTGCAGCTTTACATTCAATTCTCAGCTTTGTTAGTTGCTGGACAGCTCCGAAATGCTGAGCAACGCTAGATCTGGCTGTATTAAACTGAAATTAGTTGATCTGATTATGTTCCAAATGATCAGCAAGCCAGAAGCCAAACACGCTTTATCTCAGCGAAAGAAGTCAAAAATGGACTATCTGTGAATTTGCAGCTTTACATTCAATTCTCAGCTTTGTTAGTTGCTGGACAGCTCCGAAATGCTTACCAGCGCTAAATCTGGCTGTATTAAACTGAAATTAGTTGATCTGCCTACGTTCCAAATGATCAGCAAGCCAGAAGCCAAAAACGCTTTATCTCAGGGAAAGAAGTCAAAAATGGACTATCTGTTAATTTGCAGCTTTACATTCAATTCTCAGCTTTGTTAGTTGCTGGACAGCTCCGAAATGCTGAGCCACGCTAGATCTGGCTGTATTAAACTGAAATTAGTTGATCTGATTATGTTCCAAATGATCAGCAAGCCAGAAGCCAAAAACGCTTTATCTCAGCGAAAGAAGTCAAAAATGGACTATCTGTGAATTTGCAGCTTTACATTCAATTTTCAGCCTTGTTAGTTGTTGGACAGCTCCGAAATGCTGAGCAGCACTAGATCTAGCTGTAATAAGCTGAAATTAGTTGATCTGCTTAAGTTACAAATGATCAGAAAGCCAGAAGCCAAAAACGCTTTATCTCAGCGAAAGAAGTCAAATATGGACTATCTGTGAATTTGCAGCTTTACATTCAATTTTCAGCCTTGTTAGTTGTTGGACAGCTCCGAAATGCTGAGCAGCACTAGATCTGGCTGTAATAAGCTGAAATTAGTTGATCTGCTTAAGTTACAAATGATCAGAAAGCCAGAAGCCAAAAACGCTTTATCTCAGCGAAAGAAGTCAAAAATGGACTATCTGTGAATTTGCAGCTTTACATTCAATTTTCAGCCTTGTTAGTTGTTGGACAGCTCCGAAATGCTGAGCAGCACTAGATCTGGCTGTAATAAGCTGAAATTAGTTGATCTGCTTAAGTTATAAATGATCAGAAAGCCAGAAGCCAAAAACGCTTTATCTCAGCGAAAGAAGTCAAAAATGGACTATCTGTGAATTTGCAGCTTTACATTCAATTTTCAGCCTTGTTAGTTGTTGGACAGCTCCGAAATGCTTAGCAGCGCTAAATCTGGCTGTATTAAACTGAAATTAGTTGTTCTGCCTACGTTCCAAATGATCAGCAAGCCAGAAGCCAAAAACGCTTTATCTCAGGGAAAGAAGTCAAAAATGGACTATCTGTTAATTTGCAGCTTTACATTCAATTCTCAGCTTTGTTAGTTGCTGGACAGCTCCGAAATGCTGAGCCACGCTAGATCTGGCTGTAATAAGCTGAAATTAGTTGATCTGCTTAAGTTACAAATGATCAGAAAGCCAGAAGCCAAAAACGCTTTATCTCAGCGAAAGAAGTCAAAAATGGACTATCTGTGAATTTGCAGCTTTACATTCAATTTTCAGCCTTGTTAGTTGTTGGACAGCTCCGAAATGCTGAGCAGCACTAGATCTGGCTGTAATAAGCTGAAATTAGTTGATCTGCTTAAGTTATAAATGATCAGAAAGCCAGAAGCCAAAAACGCTTTATCTCAGCGAAA
This sequence comes from Poecilia mexicana, assembly GCF_051168715.1. NCBI lineage: Eukaryota > Metazoa > Chordata > Actinopteri > Cyprinodontiformes > Poeciliidae > Poecilia > Poecilia mexicana. The sequence goes on along the minus strand of NW_028263378.1, from coordinate 32,776,939 downwards.
GAAGTCAAAAATGGACTATCTGTGAATTTGCAGCTTTACATTCAATTTTCAGCCTTGTTAGTTGTTGGACAGCTCCGAAATGCTTAGCAGCGCTAAATCTGGCTGTATTAAACTGAAATTAGTTGTTCTGCCTACGTTCCAAATGATCAGCAAGCCAGAAGCCAAAAACGCTTTATCTCAGGGAAAGAAGTCAAAAATGGACTATCTGTTAATTTGCAGCTTTACATTCAATTCTCAGCTTTGTTAGTTGCTGGACAGCTCCGAAATGCTGAGCCACGCTAGATCTGGCTGTATTAAACTGAAATTAGTTGATCTGATTATGTTCCAAATGATCAGCAAGCCAGAAGCCAAAAACGCTTTATCTCAGTGAAAGAAGTCAAAAATGGACTATCTGTGAATTTGCAGCTTTACATTCAATTCTTAGCGTTGTTAGTTGCTGGACATCTCCGAAATGCTGAACAGCGCTAGATCTGGCTGTATTAAACTGAAATTAGTTGATCTGATTATGTTCCAAATGATCAGCAAGCCAGAAGCCAAAAACGCTTTATCTCAGTGAAAGAAGTCAAAAATGGACTATCTGTGAATTTGCAGCTTTACATTCAATTCTTAGCGTTGTTAGTTGCTGGACAGCTCCGAAATGCTGAGCAGCACTAGATCTGGCTGTATTAAACTGAAATTAATTGATCTGCCTAAGTTCCAAATGATCAGCAAGCCAGAAGCCAAAAACGCTTTATCTCAGCGAAAGAAGTCAAAAATGGACTATCTGTGAATTTGCAGCTTTACATTCAATTCTCAGCTTTGTTAGTTGCTGGACAGCTCCGAAATGCTGAGCAGCACTAGATCTGGCTGTATTAAACTGAAATTAATTGATCTGCCTAAGTTCCAAATGATCAGCAAGCCAGAAGCCAAACACGCTTTATCTCAGCGAAAGAATTGAAAAATTGACTATCTGTGAATTTGCAGCTTTACATTCAATTGTCAGATTTGTCAGTTGCTGGGCAGCTCCAAAATGCTGAGCAGCACTAGATCTGGCTGTATTGAACTGAAATTAGTTGATCTGCTTATGTTCCAAATGACCAGCAAGCCAGAAGCCAAAAACGCTTTATCTCAGTGAAAGAAGTCAAAAATGGACTATCTGTGAATTTGCAGCTTTACATTCAATTTTCAGCTTTGTTGGTTGCTGGACAGCTCCGAAATGCTGAGCAGCAGTAGATCTGGCTGTATTAAACTGAAATTAGTTGATCTGCCTATGTTCCAAATGATCAGCAAGCCAGAAGCCAAACACGCTTTATCTCAGCGAAAGAAGTCAAAAATGGACTATCTGTGAATTTGCAGCTTTACATTCAATTCTCAGCTTTGTTAGTTGCTGGACAGCTCCGAAATGCTTAGCAGCGCTAAATCTGGCTGTATTAAACTGAAATTAGTTGATCTGCCTACGTTCCAAATGATCAGCAAGCCAGAAGCCAAAAACGCTTTATCTCAGGGAAAGAAGTCAAAAATGGACTATCTGTTAATTTGCAGCTTTACATTCAATTCTCAGCTTTGTTAGTTGCTGGAAAGCTCCGAAATGCTGAGCAGCGCTAGATCTGGCTGTATTAAACTGAAATTAGTTGATCTGCCTAAGTTCCAAATGATCAGCAAGCCAGAAGCCAAAAACGCTTTATCTCAGGGAAAGAAGTCAAAAATGGACTATCTGTTAATTTGCAGCTTTACATTCAATTCTCAGCTTTGTTAGTTGCTGGACAGCTCCGAAATGCTGAGCAACGCTAGATCTGGCTGTATTAAACTGAAATTAGTTGATCTGATTATGTTCCAAATGATCAGCAAGCCAGAAGCCAAACACGCTTTATCTCAGCGAAAGAAGTCAAAAATGGACTATCTGTGAATTTGCAGCTTTACATTCAATTCTCAGCTTTGTTAGTTGCTGGACAGCTCCGAAATGCTTACCAGCGCTAAATCTGGCTGTATTAAACTGAAATTAGTTGATCTGCCTACGTTCCAAATGATCAGCAAGCCAGAAGCCAAAAACGCTTTATCTCAGGGAAAGAAGTCAAAAATGGACTATCTGTTAATTTGCAGCTTTACATTCAATTCTCAGCTTTGTTAGTTGCTGGACAGCTCCGAAATGCTGAGCCACGCTAGATCTGGCTGTATTAAACTGAAATTAGTTGATCTGATTATGTTCCAAATGATCAGCAAGCCAGAAGCCAAAAACGCTTTATCTCAGTGAAAGAAGTCAAAAATGGACTATCTGTGAATTTGCAGCTTTACATTCAATTCTTAGCGTTGTTAGTTGCTGGACATCTCCGAAATGCTGAACAGCGCTAGATCTGGCTGTATTAAACTGAAATTAGTTGATCTGATTATGTTCCAAATGATCAGCAAGCCAGAAGCCAAAAACGCTTTATCTCAGGGAAAGAAGTCAAAAATGGACTATCTGTTAATTTGCAGCTTTACATTCAATTCTCAGCTTTGTTAGTTGCTGGACAGCTCCGAAATGCTGAGCAGCACTAGATCTGGCTGTATTAAACTGAAATTAATTGATCTGCCTAAGTTCCAAATGATCAGCAAGCCAGAAGCCAAAAACGCTTTATCTCAGCGAAAGAAGTCAAAAATGGACTATCTGTTAATTTGCAGCTTTACATTCAATTCTCAGCTTTGTTAGTTGCTGGACAGCTCCGAAATGCTGAGCCACGCTAGATCTGGCTGTATTAAACTGAAATTAGTTGATCTGATTATGTTCCAAATGATCAGCAAGCCAGAAGCCAAAAACGCTTTATCTCAGTGAAAGAAGTCAAAAATGGACTATCTGTGAATTTGCAGCTTTACATTCAATTCTTAGCGTTGTTAGTTGCTGGACATCTCCGAAATGCTGAACAGCGCTAGATCTGGCTGTATTAAACTGAAATTAGTTGATCTGATTATGTTCCAAATGATCAGCAAGCCAGAAGCCAAAAACGCTTTATCTCAGTGAAAGAAGTCAAAAATGGACTATCTGTGAATTTGCAGCTTTACATTCAATTCTTAGCGTTGTTAGTTGCTGGACAGCTCCGAAATGCTGAGCAGCACTAGATCTGGCTGTATTAAACTGAAATTAATTGATCTGCCTAAGTTCCAAATGATCAGCAAGCCAGAAGCCAAAAACGCTTTATCTCAGCGAAAGAAGTCAAAAATGGACTATCTGTGAATTTGCAGATTTACATTCAATTGTCAGCTTTGTTAGATGCTGGACAGCTCCGAAATGCTGAGCAGCACTAGATCTGGCTGTATTAAACTGACATTAGTTGATCTGCTTATGTTCCAAATGATCAGCAAGCCAGAAGCCAAAAACGCTTTATCTCAGTGAAAGAAGTCAAAAATGGACTATCTGTTAATTTGCAGCTTTACATTCAATTTTCAGCTTTGTTGTTTGCTGGACAGCTCCGAAATGCTGAGCAGCAATAGATCTGGCTGTATTAAACTGACATTAGTTGATCTGCTTATGTTCCAAATGATCAGCAAGCCAGAAGCCAAAAACGCTTTATCTCAGTGAAAGAAGTCAAAAATGGACTATCTGTGAATTTGCAGTTTTACATTCAATTCTTAGCGTTGTTAGTTGCTGGACATCTCCGAAATGCTGAGAAGCAATAGATCTGGCTGTATTAAACTGAAATTAGTTGATCTGCCTAAGTTCCAAATGATCAGCAAGCCAGAAGCCAAAAACGCTTTATCTCAGGGAAAGAAGTCAAAAATGGACTATCTGTGAATTTGCAGTTTTATATTCAATTCTTAGCGTTGTTAGTTGCTGGACATCTCCGAAATGCTGAGCAACGCTAGATCTGGCTGTATTAAACTGAAATTAGTTGATCTGATTATGTTCCAAATGATCAGCAAGCCAGAAGCCAAACACGCTTTATCTCAGCGATAGAAGTCAAAAATGGACTATCTGTGAATTTGCAGCTTTACATTCAATTCTCAGCTTTGTTAGTTGCTGGACAGCTCCGAAATGCTTAGCAGCGCTAAATCTGGCTGTATTAAACTGGAATTAGTTGATCTGCCTACGTTCCAAATGATCAGCAAGCCAGAAGCCAAAAACGCTTTATCTCAGGGAAAGAAGTCAAAAATGGACTATCTGTTAATTTGCAGCTTTACATTCAATTCTCAGCTTTGTTAGTTGCTGGACAGCTCCGAAATGCTGAGCAGCACTAGATCTGGCTGTATTAAACTGAAATTAGTTGATCTGCCTAAGTTCCAAATGATCAGCAAGCCAGAAGCCAAAAACGCTTTATCTCAGCGAAAGAATTGAAAAATTGACTATCTGTGAATTTGCAGCTTTACATTCAATTGTCAGATTTGTCAGTTGCTGGGCAGCTCCAAAATGCTGAGCAGCACTAGATCTGGCTGTATTAAACTGAAATTAGTTGATCTGCTTATGTTCCAAATGACCAGCAAGCCAGAAGCCAAAAATGCTGTATCTCAGAGAAAGAAGTCAAAAATGGACTATCTGTTAATTTGCAGCTTTACATTCAATTTTCAGCTTTGTTGTTTGCTGGACAGCTCCGAAATGCTGAGCAGCAATAGATCTGGCTGTATTAAACTGACATTAGTTGATCTGCTTATGTTCCAAATGATCAGCAAGCCAGAAGCCAAAAACGCTTTATCTCAGTGAAAGAAGTCAAAAATGGACTATCTGTGAATTTGCAGTTTTACATTCAATTCTTAGCGTTGTTAGTTGCTGGACATCTCCGAAATGCTGAGAAGCACTAGATCTGGCTGTATTAAACTGAAATTAGTTGATCTGCCTAAGTTCCAAATGATCAGCAAGCCAGAAGCCAAAAACGCTTTATCTCAGGGAAAGAAGTCAAAAATGGACTATCTGTGAATTTGCAGTTTTATATTCAATTCTTAGCGTTGTTAGTTGCTGGACATCTCCGAAATGCTGAGCAACGCTAGATCTGGCTGTATTAAACTGAAATTAGTTGATCTGATTATGTTCCAAATGATCAGCAAGCCAGAAGCCAAACACGCTTTATCTCAGCGATAGAAGTCAAAAATGGACTATCTGTGAATTTGCAGCTTTACATTCAATTCTCAGCTTTGTTAGTTGCTGGACAGCTCCGAAATGCTTAGCAGCGCTAAATCTGGCTGTATTAAACTGGAATTAGTTGATCTGCCTACGTTCCAAATGATCAGCAAGCCAGAAGCCAAAAACGCTTTATCTCAGGGAAAGAAGTCAAAAATGGACTATCTGTTAATTTGCAGCTTTACATTCAATTCTCAGCTTTGTTAGTTGCTGGACAGCTCCGAAATGCTGAGCAGCACTAGATCTGGCTGTATTAAACTGAAATTAGTTGATCTGCCTAAGTTCCAAATGATCAGCAAGCCAGAAGCCAAAAACGCTTTATCTCAGGGAAAGAAGTCAAAAATGGACTATCTGTTAATTTGCAGCTTTACATTCAATTCTCAGCTTTGTTAGTTGCTGGACAGCTCCGAAATGCTGAGCAGCACTAGATCTGGCTGTATTAAACTGAAATTAGTTGATCTGCCTAAGTTCCACATGATCAGCAAGCCAGAAGCCAAACATGCTTTATCTCAGCGAAAGAATTGAAAAATTGACTATCTGTGAATTTGCAGCTTTACATTCAATTGTCAGATTTGTCAGTTGCTGGGCAGCTCCAAAATGCTGAGCAGCACTAGATCTGGCTGTATTAAACTGAAATTAGTTGATCTGCTTATGTTCCAAATGACCAGCAAGCCAGAAGCCAAAAATGCTGTATCTCAGAGAAAGAAGTCAAAAATGGACTATCTGTTAATTTGCAGCTTTACATTCAATTTTCAGCTTTGTTGTTTGCTGGACAGCTCCGAAATGCTGAGCAGCAATAGATCTGGCTGTATTAAACTGACATTAGTTGATCTGCTTATGTTCCAAATGATCAGCAAGCCAGAAGCCAAAAACGCTTTATCTCAGTGAAAGAAGTCAAAAATGGACTATCTGTGAATTTGCAGTTTTACATTCAATTCTTAGCGTTGTTAGTTGCTGGACATCTCCGAAATGCTGAGAAGCACTAGATCTGGCTGTATTAAACTGAAATTAGTTGATCTGCCTAAGTTCCAAATGATCAGCAAGCCAGAAGCCAAAAACGCTTTATCTCAGGGAAAGAAGTCAAAAATGGACTATCTGTGAATTTGCAGTTTTATATTCAATTCTTAGCGTTGTTAGTTGCTGGACATCTCCGAAATGCTGAGCAACGCTAGATCTGGCTGTATTAAACTGAAATTAGTTGATCTGATTATGTTCCAAATGATCAGCAAGCCAGAAGCCAAACACGCTTTATCTCAGCGATAGAAGTCAAAAATGGACTATCTGTGAATTTGCAGCTTTACATTCAATTCTCAGCTTTGTTAGTTGCTGGACAGCTCCGAAATGCTTAGCAGCGCTAAATCTGGCTGTATTAAACTGGAATTAGTTGATCTGCCTACGTTCCAAATGATCAGCAAGCCAGAAGCCAAAAACGCTTTATCTCAGGGAAAGAAGTCAAAAATGGACTATCTGTTAATTTGCAGCTTTACATTCAATTCTCAGCTTTGTTAGTTGCTGGACAGCTCCGAAATGCTGAGCAGCACTAGATCTGGCTGTATTAAACTGAAATTAGTTGATCTGCCTAAGTTCCAAATGATCAGCAAGCCAGAAGCCAAAAACGCTTTATCTCAGGGAAAGAAGTCAAAAATGGACTATCTGTTAATTTGCAGCTTTACATTCAATTCTCAGCTTTGTTAGTTGCTGGACAGCTCCGAAATGCTGAGCAGCACTAGATCTGGCTGTATTAAACTGAAATTAGTTGATCTGCCTAAGTTCCACATGATCAGCAAGCCAGAAGCCAAACATGCTTTATCTCAGCGAAAGAATTGAAAAATTGACTATCTGTGAATTTGCAGCTTTACATTCAATTGTCAGATTTGTCAGTTGCTGGGCAGCTCCAAAATGCTGAGCAGCACTAGATCTGGCTGTATTAAACTGAAATTAGTTGATCTGCTTATGTTCCAAATGACCAGCAAGCCAGAAGCCAAAAATGCTGTATCTCAGAGAAAGAAGTCAAAAATGGACTATCTGTTAAGTTGCAGCTTTACATTCAATTTTCAGCTTTGTTGTTTGCTGGACAGCTCCGAAATGCTGAGCAGCAATAGATCTGGCTGTATTAAACTGACATTAGTTGATCTGCTTATGTTCCAAATGATCAGCAAGCCAGAAGCCAAAAACGCTTTATCTCAGTGAAAGAAGTCAAAAATGGACTATCTGTGAATTTGCAGTTTTACATTCAATTCTTAGCGTTGTTAGTTGCTGGACATCTCCGAAATGCTGAGAAGCACTAGATCTGGCTGTATTAAACTGAAATTAGTTGATCTGCCTAAGTTCCAAATGATCAGCAAGCCAGAAGCCAAAAACGCTTTATCTCAGGGAAAGAAGTCAAAAATGGACTATCTGTGAATTTGCAGTTTTATATTCAATTCTTAGCGTTGTTAGTTGCTGGACATCTCCGAAATGCTGAGCAACGCTAGATCTGGCTGTATTAAACTGAAATTAGTTGATCTGATTATGTTCCAAATGATCAGCAAGCCAGAAGCCAAACACGCTTTATCTCAGCGATAGAAGTCAAAAATGGACTATCTGTGAATTTGCAGCTTTACATTCAATTCTCAGCTTTGTTAGTTGCTGGACAGCTCCGAAATGCTTAGCAGCGCTAAATCTGGCTGTATTAAACTGGAATTAGTTGATCTGCCTACGTTCCAAATGATCAGCAAGCCAGAAGCCAAAAACGCTTTATCTCAGGGAAAGAAGTCAAAAATGGACTATCTGTTAATTTGCAGCTTTACATTCAATTCTCAGCTTTGTTAGTTGCTGGACAGCTCCGAAATGCTGAGCAGCACTAGATCTGGCTGTATTAAACTGAAATTAGTTGATCTGCCTAAGTTCCAAATGATCAGCAAGCCAGAAGCCAAAAACGCTTTATCTCAGGGAAAGAAGTCAAAAATGGACTATCTGTTAATTTGCAGCTTTACATTCAATTCTCAGCTTTGTTAGTTGCTGGACAGCTCCGAAATGCTGAGCAGCACTAGATCTGGCTGTATTAAACTGAAATTAGTTGATCTGCCTAAGTTCCACATGATCAGCAAGCCAGAAGCCAAACATGCTTTATCTCAGCGAAAGAATTGAAAAATTGACTATCTGTGAATTTGCAGCTTTACATTCAATTGTCAGATTTGTCAGTTGCTGGGCAGCTCCAAAATGCTGAGCAGCACTAGATCTGGCTGTATTAAACTGAAATTAGTTGATCTGCTTATGTTCCAAATGACCAGCAAGCCAGAAGCCAAAAATGCTGTATCTCAGAGAAAGAAGTCAAAAATGGACTATCTGTTAATTTGCAGCTTTACATTCAATTTTCAGCTTTGTTGTTTGCTGGACAGCTCCGAAATGCTGAGCAGCAATAGATCTGGCTGTATTAAACTGACATTAGTTGATCTGCTTATGTTCCAAATGATCAGCAAGCCAGAAGCCAAAAACGCTTTATCTCAGTGAAAGAAGTCAAAAATGGACTATCTGTGAATTTGCAGTTTTACATTCAATTCTTAGCGTTGTTAGTTGCTGGACATCTCCGAAATGCTGAGAAGCACTAGATCTGGCTGTATTAAACTGAAATTAGTTGATCTGCCTAAGTTCCAAATGATCAGCAAGCCAGAAGCCAAAAACGCTTTATCTCAGGGAAAGAAGTCAAAAATGGACTATCTGTGAATTTGCAGTTTTATATTCAATTCTTAGCGTTGTTAGTTGCTGGACATCTCCGAAATGCTGAGCAACGCTAGATCTGGCTGTATTAAACTGAAATTAGTTGATCTGATTATGTTCCAAATGATCAGCAAGCCAGAAGCCAAACACGCTTTATCTCAGCGATAGAAGTCAAAAATGGACTATCTGTGAATTTGCAGCTTTACATTCAATTCTCAGCTTTGTTAGTTGCTGGACAGCTCCGAAATGCTTAGCAGCGCTAAATCTGGCTGTATTAAACTGGAATTAGTTGATCTGCCTACGTTCCAAATGATCAGCAAGCCAGAAGCCAAAAACGCTTTATCTCAGGGAAAGAAGTCAAAAATGGACTATCTGTTAATTTGCAGCTTTACATTCAATTCTCAGCTTTGTTAGTTGCTGGACAGCTCCGAAATGCTGAGCAGCACTAGATCTGGCTGTATTAAACTGAAATTAGTTGATCTGCCTAAGTTCCAAATGATCAGCAAGCCAGAAGCCAAAAACGCTTTATCTCAGGGAAAGAAGTCAAAAATGGACTATCTGTTAATTTGCAGCTTTACATTCAATTCTCAGCTTTGTTAGTTGCTGGACAGCTCCGAAATGCTGAGCAGCACTAGATCTGGCTGTATTAAACTGAAATTAGTTGATCTGCCTAAGTTCCACATGATCAGCAAGCCAGAAGCCAAACACGCTTTATCTCAGCGAAAGAATTGAAAAATTGACTATCTGTGAATTTGCAGCTTTACATTCAATTGTCAGATTTGTCAGTTGCTGGGCAGCTCCAAAATGCTGAGCAGCACTAGATCTGGCTGTATTAAACTGAAATTAGTTGATCTGCTTATGTTCCAAATGACCAGCAAGCCAGAAGCCAAAAATGCTGTATCTCAGAGAAAGAAGTCAAAAATGGACTATCTGTGAATTTGCACCTTTACATTCAATTCTTAGCAGTGTTAGTTGCTGGACAGCTCCGAAATGCTGAGCAGCACGAGATCTGGCTGTATGAAACTGACATTAGTTGATCTGCTTATGTTCCAAATGATCAGCAAGCCAGAAGCCAAAAACGCTTTATCTCAGCGAAAGAAGTCAAAAATGGACTGTCTGTGAATTTGCAGCTTTAAATTCAATTCTCAGCTTTGTTAGTTGCTGGACAGCTCCGAAATGCTGAGCAGCACTAGATCTGGCTGTATTAAACTGAAATTAATTGATCTGCCTAAGTTCCACATGATCAGCAAGCCAGAAGCCAAACACGCTTTATCTCAGCGAAAGAATTGAAAAATTGACTATCTGTGAATTTGCAGCTTTACATTCAATTGTCAGATTTATCAGTTGCTGGGCAGCTCCAAAATGCTGAGCAGCACTAGATCTGGCTGTATTAAACTGAAATTAGTTGATCTGCTTATGTTCCAAATGACCAGCAAGCCAGAAGCCAAAAACGCTTTATCTCAGTGAAAGAAGTCAACAATGGACTATCTGTGAATTTGCAGCTTTACATTCAATTTTCAGCTTTGTTGGTTGCTGGACAGCTCCGAAATGCTGAGCAGCAATAGATCTGGCTGTATTAAACTGACATTAGTTGATCTGCTTATGTTCCAAATGATCAGCAAGCCAGAAGCCAAAAATGCTGTATCTCAGAGAAAGAAGTCAAAAATGGACTATCTGTGAATTTGCAGCTTTACATTCAATTCTTAGCAGTGTTAGTTGCTGGATAGCTCCGAAATGCTGAGCAGCACGAGATCTGGCTGTATGAAACTGACATTAGTTGATCTGCTTATGTTCCAAATGATCAGCAAGCCAGAAGCCAAACACGCTTTATCTCAGCGAAAGAATTGAAAAATGGACTATCTGTGAATTTGCAGCTTTGCATTCAATTTTCAGCTTTGTTAGTTGCTGGACAGCTCCGAAATGCTGAGCAGCACTAGATCTGACTGTATTAAACTGACATTAGTTGATCTGCTTATGTTCCAAATGATCAGCAAGCCAGAAGCCAAAAACGCTTTATCTCAGCGAAAGAAGTCAAAAATGGACTATCTGTGAATTTGCAGCTTTACATTCAATTTTCAGCTTTGTTAGTTGCTGGACAGCTCCGAAATGCTGAGCAGCACTAGATCTGGCTGTATTAAACTGACATTAGTTGATCATCTTATGTTCCAAATGATCAGCAAGCCAGAAGCCAAAAACGCTTTATCTCAGTGAAAGAAGTCAAAAATGGACTATCTGTGAATTTGCAGCTTTACATTCAATTCTCAGCTTTGTTAGTTGCTGGACAGCTCCGAAATGCTGAGCAGCACTAGATCTGGCTGTATTAAACTGAAATTAGTTGATCTGCCTAAGTTCCAAATGATCAGCAAGCCAGAAGCCAAAAACGCTTTATCTCAGGGAAAGAAGTCAAAAATGGACTATCTGTTAATTTGCAGCTTTACATTCAATTCTCAGCTTTGTTAGTTGCTGGACAGCTCCGAAATGCTGAGCAGCACTAGATCTGGCTGTATTAAACTGAAATTAGTTGATCTGCCTAAGTTCCACATGATCAGCAAGCCAGAAGCCAAACATGCTTTATCTCAGCGAAAGAATTGAAAAATTGACTATCTGTGAATTTGCAGCTTTACATTCAATTGTCAGATTTGTCAGTTGCTGGGCAGCTCCAAAATGCTGAGCAGCACTAGATCTGGCTGTATTAAACTGAAATTAGTTGATCTGCTTATGTTCCAAATGACCAGCAAGCCAGAAGCCAAAAATGCTGTATCTCAGAGAAAGAAGTCAAAAATGGACTATCTGTTAATTTGCAGCTTTACATTCAATTTTCAGCTTTGTTGTTTGCTGGACAGCTCCGAAATGCTGAGCAGCAATAGATCTGGCTGTATTAAACTGACATTAGTTGATCTGCTTATGTTCCAAATGATCAGCAAGCCAGAAGCCAAAAACGCTTTATCTCAGTGAAAGAAGTCAAAAATGGACTATCTGTGAATTTGCAGTTTTACATTCAATTCTTAGCGTTGTTAGTTGCTGGACATCTCCGAAATGCTGAGAAGCACTAGATCTGGCTGTATTAAACTGAAATTAGTTGATCTGCCTAAGTTCCAAATGATCAGCAAGCCAGAAGCCAAAAACGCTTTATCTCAGGGAAAGAAGTCAAAAATGGACTATCTGTGAATTTGCAGTTTTATATTCAATTCTTAGCGTTGTTAGTTGCTGGACATCTCCGAAATGCTGAGCAACGCTAGATCTGGCTGTATTAAACTGAAATTAGTTGATCTGATTATGTTCCAAATGATCAGCAAGCCAGAAGCCAAACACGCTTTATCTCAGCGATAGAAGTCAAAAATGGACTATCTGTGAATTTGCAGCTTTACATTCAATTCTCAGCTTTGTTAGTTGCTGGACAGCTCCGAAATGCTTAGCAGCGCTAAATCTGGCTGTATTAAACTGGAATTAGTTGATCTGCCTACGTTCCAAATGATCAGCAAGCCAGAAGCCAAAAACGCTTTATCTCAGGGAAAGAAGTCAAAAATGGACTATCTGTTAATTTGCAGCTTTACATTCAATTCTCAGCTTTGTTAGTTGCTGGACAGCTCCGAAATGCTGAGCAGCACTAGATCTGGCTGTATTAAACTGAAATTAGTTGATCTGCCTAAGTTCCAAATGATCAGCAAGCCAGAAGCCAAAAACGCTTTATCTCAGGGAAAGAAGTCAAAAATGGACTATCTGTTAATTTGCAGCTTTACATTCAATTCTCAGCTTTGTTAGTTGCTGGACAGCTCCGAAATGCTGAGCAGCACGAGATCTGGCTGTATGAAACTGACATTAGTTGATCTGCTTATGTTCCAAATGATCAGCAAGCCAGAAGCCAAAAACGCTTTATCTCAGCGAAAGAAGTCAAAAATGGACTGTCTGTGAATTTGCAGCTTTAAATTCAATTCTCAGCTTTGTTAGTTGCTGGACAGCTCCGAAATGCTGAGCAGCACTAGATCTGGCTGTATTAAACTGAAATTAATTGATCTGCCTAAGTTCCACATGATCAGCAAGCCAGAAGCCAAACACGCTTTATCTCAGCGAAAGAATTGAAAAATTGACTATCTGTGAATTTGCAGCTTTACATTCAATTGTCAGATTTATCAGTTGCTGGGCAGCTCCAAAATGCTGAGCAGCACTAGATCTGGCTGTATTAAACTGAAATTAGTTGATCTGCTTATGTTCCAAATGACCAGCAAGCCAGAAGCCAAAAACGCTTTATCTCAGTGAAAGAAGTCAACAATGGACTATCTGTGAATTTGCAGCTTTACATTCAATTTTCAGCTTTGTTGGTTGCTGGACAGCTCCGAAATGCTGAGCAGCAATAGATCTGGCTGTATTAAACTGACATTAGTTGATCTGCTTATGTTCCAAATGATCAGCAAGCCAGAAGCCAAAAATGCTGTATCTCAGAGAAAGAAGTCAAAAATGGACTATCTGTGAATTTGCAGCTTTACATTCAATTCTTAGCAGTGTTAGTTGCTGGATAGCTCCGAAATGCTGAGCAGCACGAGATCTGGCTGTATGAAACTGACATTAGTTGATCTGCTTATGTTCCAAATGATCAGCAAGCCAGAAGCCAAACACGCTTTATCTCAGCGAAAGAATTGAAAAATGGACTATCTGTGAATTTGCAGCTTTGCATTCAATTTTCAGCTTTGTTAGTTGCTGGACAGCTCCGAAATGCTGAGCAGCACTAGATCTGACTGTATTAAACTGACATTAGTTGATCTGCTTATGTTCCAAATGATCAGCAAGCCAGAAGCCAAAAACGCTTTATCTCAGCGAAAGAAGTCAAAAATGGACTATCTGTGAATTTGCAGCTTTACATTCAATTTTCAGCTTTGTTAGTTGCTGGACAGCTCCGAAATGCTGAGCAGCACTAGATCTGGCTGTATTAAACTGACATTAGTTGATCTGCTTATGTTCCAAATGATCAGCAAGCCAGAAGCCAAAAACGCTTTATCTCAGCGAAAGAAGTCAAAAATGGACTATCTGTGAATTTGCAGCTTTACATTCAATTTTCAGCTTTGTTAGTTGCTGGACAGCTCCGAAATGCTGAGCAGCACTAGATCTGGCTGTATTAAACTGACATTAGTTGATCTGCTTATGTTCCAAATGATCAGCAAGCCAGAAGCCAAAAACGCTTTATCTCAGTGAAAGAAGTCAAAAATGGACTATCTGTGAATTTGCAGCTTTACATTCAATTTTCAGCTTTGTTGGTTGCTGGACAGCTCCGAAATGCTGAGCAGCAATGGATCTGGCTGTATTAAACTGAAATTAGTTGATCTGCCTAAGTTCCAAATGATCAGCAAGCCAGAAGCCAAAAACGCTTTATCTCAGCGAAAGAAGTCAAAAATGGACTATCTGTGAATTTGCAGCTTTACATTCAATTTTCAGCTTTGTTAGTTGCTGGACAGCTCCGAAATGCTGAGCAGCACTAGATCTGGCTGTATTAAACTGAAATTAGTTGATCTGCTTATGTTCCAAATGACCAGCAAGCCAGAAGCCAAAAATGCTGTATCTCAGAGAAAGAAGTCAAAAATGGACTATCTGTGAATTTGCACCTTTACATTCAATTCTTAGCAGTGTTAGTTGCTGGACAGCTCCGAAATGCTGAGCAGCACGAGATCTGGCTGTATGAAACTGACATTAGTTGATCTGCTTATGTTCCAAATGATCAGCAAGCCAGAAGCCAAAAACGCTTTATCTCAGCGAAAGAAGTCAAAAATGGACTGTCTGTGAATTTGCAGCTTTAAATTCAATTCTCAGCTTTGTTAGTTGCTGGACAGCTCCGAAATGCTGAGCAGCACTAGATCTGGCTGTATTAAACTGAAATTAATTGATCTGCCTAAGTTCCACATGATCAGCAAGCCAGAAGCCAAACACGCTTTATCTCAGCGAAAGAATTGAAAAATTGACTATCTGTGAATTTGCAGCTTTACATTCAATTGTCAGATTTATCAGTTGCTGGGCAGCTCCAAAATGCTGAGCAGCACTAGATCTGGCTGTATTAAACTGAAATTAGTTGATCTGCTTATGTTCCAAATGACCAGCAAGCCAGAAGCCAAAAACGCTTTATCTCAGTGAAAGAAGTCAACAATGGACTATCTGTGAATTTGCAGCTTTACATTCAATTTTCAGCTTTGTTGGTTGCTGGACAGCTCCGAAATGCTGAGCAGCAATAGATCTGGCTGTATTAAACTGACATTAGTTGATCTGCTTATGTTCCAAATGATCAGCAAGCCAGAAGCCAAAAATGCTGTATCTCAGAGAAAGAAGTCAAAAATGGACTATCTGTGAATTTGCAGCTTTACATTCAATTCTTAGCAGTGTTAGTTGCTGGACAGCTCCGAAATGCTGAGCAGCACGAGATCTGGCTGTATGAAACTGACATTAGTTGATCTGCTTATGTTCCAAATGATCAGCAAGCCAGAAGCCAAACACGCTTTATCTCAGCGAAAGAATTGAAAAATGGACTATCTGTGAATTTGCAGCTTTGCATTCAATTTTCAGCTTTGTTAGTTGCTGGACAGCTCCGAAATGCTGAGCAGCACTAGATCTGGCTGTATTAAACTGACATTAGTTGATCTGCTTATGTTCCAAATGATCAGCAAGCCAGAAGCCAAAAACGCTTTATCTCAGCGAAAGAAGTCAAAAATGGACTATCTGTGAATTTGCAGCTTTACATTCAATTTTCAGCTTTGTTAGTTGCTGGACAGCTCCGAAATGCTGAGCAGCACTAGATCTGGCTGTATTAAACTGACATTAGTTGATCTGCTTATGTTCCAAATGATCAGCAAGCCAGAAGCCAAAAACGCTTTATCTCAGTGAAAGAAGTCAAAAATGGACTATCTGTGAATTTGCAGCTTTACATTCAATTTTCAGCTTTGTTGGTTGCTGGACAGCTCCGAAATGCTGAGCAGCAATGGATCTGGCTGTATTAAACTGAAATTAGTTGATCTGCCTAAGTTCCAAATGATCAGCAAGCCAGAAGCCAAAAACGCTTTATCTCAGCGAAAGAAGTCAAAAATGGACTATCTGTGAATTTGCAGCTTTACATTCAATTTTCAGCTTTGTTAGTTGCTGGACAGCTCCGAAATGCTGAGCAGCACTAGATCTGGCTGTATTAAACTGACATTAGTTGATCTGCTTATGTTCCAAATGATCAGCAAGCCAGAAGCCAAAAACGCTTTATCTCAGTGAAAGAAGTCAAAAATGGACTATCTGTGAATTTGCAGCTTTACATTCAATTTTCAGCTTTGTTGGTTGCTGGACAGCTCCGAAATGCTGAGCAGCAATGGATCTGGCTGTATTAAACTGAAATTAGTTGATCTGCCTACGTTCCAAATGATCAGCAAGCCAGAAGCCAAAAACGCTTTATCTCAGGGAAAGAAGTCAAAAATGGACTATCTGTTAATTTGCAGCTTTACATTCAATTCTCAGCTTTGTTAGTTGCTGGACAGCTCCGAAATGCTGAGCAGCGCTAGATCTGGCTGTATTAAACTGAAATTAGTTGATCTGCCTAAGTTCCAAATGATCAGCAAGCCAGAAGCCAAAAACGCTTTATCTCAGGGAAAGAAGACAAAAATGGACTATCTGTTAATTTGCAGCTTTACATTCAATTCTCAGCTTTGTTAGTTGTTGGACAGCTCCGAAATGCTGAGCAGCACTAGATCTGGCTGTATTAAACTGAAATTAGTTGATCTGCTTATGTTCCAAATGACCAGCAAGCCAGAAGCCAAAAACGCTTTATCTCAGTGAAAGAAGTCAAAAATGGACTATCTGTGAATTTGCAGCTTTACATTCAATTTTCAGCTTTGTTGGTTGCTGGACAGCTCCGAAATGCTGAGCAGCAATAGATCTGGCTGTATTAAACTGACATTAGTTGATCTGCTTATGTTCCAAATGATCAGCAAGCCAGAAGCCAAACACGCTTTATCTCAGCGAAAGAATTGAAAAATGGACTATCTGTGAATTTGCAGCTTTGCATTCAATTTTCAGCTTTGTTAGTTGCTGGACAGCTCCGAAATGCTGAGCAGCACTAGATCTGGCTGTATTAAACTGAAATTAGTTGATCTGCCTAAGTTCCAAATGATCAGCAAGCCAGAAGCCAAAAACGCTTTATCTCAGGGAAAGAAGTCAAAAATGGACTATCTGTTAATTTGCAGCTTTACATTCAATTCTCAGCTTTGTTAGTTGCTGGACAGCTCCGAAATGCTGAGCAACGCTAGATCTGGCTGTATTAAACTGAAATTAGTTGATCTGATTATGTTCCAAATGATCAGCAAGCCAGAAGCCAAAAACGCTTTATCTCAGTGAAAGAAGTCAAAAATGGACTATCTGTGAATTTGCAGCTTTACATTCAATTTTTAGCGTTGTTAGTTGCTGGACATCTCCGAAATGCTGAACCACGCTAGATCTGGCTGGATTAAACTGAAATTAGTTGATCTGATTATGTTCCAAATGATCAGCAAGCCAGAAGCCAAAAACGCTTTATCTCAGCGAAAGAAGTCAAAAATGGACTGTCTGTGAATTTGCAGCTTTAAATTCAATTCTCAGCTTTGTTAGTTGCTGGACAGCTCCGAAATGCTGAGCAGCACTAGATCTGGCTGTATTAAACTGAAATTAATTGATCTGCCTAAGTTCCAAATGATCAGCAAGCCAGAAGCCAAAAACGCTTTATCTCAGCGAAAGAAGTCAAAAATGGACTATCTGTTAATTTGCAGCTTTACATTCAATTTTCAGCTTTGTTGTTTGCTGGACAGCTCCGAAATGCTGAGCAGCAATAGATCTGGCTGTATTAAACTGACATTAGTTGATCTGCTTATGTTCCAAATGATCAGCAAGCCAGAAGCCAAAAACGCTTTATCTCAGTGAAAGAAGTCAAAAATGGACTATCTGTGAATTTGCAGTTTTACATTCAATTCTTAGCGTTGTTAGTTGCTGGACATCTCCGAAATGCTGAGAAGCACTAGATCTGGCTGTATTAAACTGAAATTAGTTGATCTGCCTAAGTTCCAAATGATCAGCAAGCCAGAAGCCAAAAACGCTTTATCTCAGGGAAAGAAGTCAAAAATGGACTATCTGTGAATTTGCAGTTTTATATTCAATTCTTAGCGTTGTTAGTTGCTGGACATCTCCGAAATGCTGAGCAACGCTAGATCTGGCTGTATTAAACTGAAATTAGTTGATCTGATTATGTTCCAAATGATCAGCAAGCCAGAAGCCAAACACGCTTTATCTCAGCGATAGAAGTCAAAAATGGACTATCTGTGAATTTGCAGCTTTACATTCAATTCTCAGCTTTGTTAGTTGCTGGACAGCTCCGAAATGCTTAGCAGCGCTAAATCTGGCTGTATTAAACTGGAATTAGTTGATCTGCCTACGTTCCAAATGATCAGCAAGCCAGAAGCCAAAAACGCTTTATCTCAGGGAAAGAAGTCAAAAATGGACTATCTGTTAATTTGCAGCTTTACATTCAATTCTCAGCTTTGTTAGTTGCTGGACAGCTCCGAAATGCTGAGCAGCACTAGATCTGGCTGTATTAAACTGAAATTAGTTGATCTGCCTAAGTTCCACATGATCAGCAAGCCAGAAGCCAAACACGCTTTATCTCAGCGAAAGAATTGAAAAATTGACTATCTGTGAATTTGCAGCTTTACATTCAATTGTCAGATTTGTCAGTTGCTGGGCAGCTCCAAAATGCTGAGCAGCACTAGATCTGGCTGTATTAAACTGACATTAGTTGATCTGCTTATCTTCCAAATGATCAGCAAGCCAGAAGCCAAAAACGCTTTATCTCAGAGAAAGAAGTCAAAAATGGACTATCTGTGAATTTGCAGCTTTACATTCAATTCTCAGCAGTGTTAGTTGCTGGACAGCTCCGAAATGCTGAGCAGCACTAGATCTGGCTGTATGAAACTGAAATTAGTTGATCTGCCTAAGTTCCAAATGATCAGCAAGCCAGAAGCCAAAAACGCTTTATCTCAGCGAAAGAAGTCAAAAATGGACTATCTGTGAATTTGCAGCTTTACATTCAATTTTCAGCTTTGTTGGTTGCTGGACAGCTCCGAAATGCTGAGCAGCACTAGATCTGGCTGTATTAAACTGAAATTAGTTGATCTGCTTATGTTCCTATTCATCAGCAGGTCAGAAGCCAAAAACGCTTTATCTCAGCGAAAGAAGTCAAAAATGGACTATCTGTGAATTTGCAGCTTTACATTCAATTGTCAGCTTTGTTAGTTGCTGGACAGCTCCGAAAAGCTGAGCAGCACTAGATCTGGCTGTATTAAACTGAAATTAGTTGATCTGCTTATGTTCCAAATGATCAGCAAGCCAGAAGCCAAACATGCTTTATCTCAGTGAAAGAATTGAAAAATGGACTATCTGTGAATTTGCAGCTTTACATTCAATATTCAGCTTTGTTAGTTGCTGGACAGCTCCGAAATGCTGAGCAGCACTAGATCTGGCTGTATGAAACTGAAATTAGTTGATCTGCTTATGTTCCAAATGATCAGCAAGCCAGAAGCCAAAAACGCTTTATCTCAGCGAAAGAAATCAAAAATGGACTAGAAGTTAATCTGCTGAGAAGCAGTATATCTGGCTGTTTCAAACTTGAATCAGGGTTAAATCTTATGTTTCAAGAGATCAGCAGGCACTAAGCCAAAAAAGCTTCATCTCAGTGATACAAGACTGACTGGACTGTGAATACTCAGGTCTACATTAAATTTTCAGCCTTACTAGATGTTCGACAGCTACGAAATACTGATAAGTAACAGATCCAGCGGTTTGAATCTGGCACCAGGTCCTGATCTTATCTTCCATTGGAGAGCAGCAGGCTGGAGGCCAAAAACGCTTTTTTCTCAGCGAAAGAAGTGTAAAATGGACTATGAATTCACAGCTCTACATTCAATTTTGAGGCTTGTTAGATGTTGGCCAGCACTGAAATGATAAACAGATATGGCTGTTTGAAATTGGAACCAGGTCTACATCATATGTTTCATGAGATCAGAATCCCCGAGGCCAAAAAAGTTTTATCTCAACAGAAGAAGTGAAAAATGGACAATCTGTGAATTCACAGCTATACCTTCAATTTTCAGCCTTATTGGAGGTTGAGCAGTTCTGAAATGCTGAGAAGCAACTGATATGGCAGTTTGAAATTTGAACCAGGTCCAAATGTTATGTTTCATTAGAGCAGGCGAGAAGTCAAAAAAGCCTTATCTCAGCGAAAGCCAAAAATCCACAGTTCTACATTCAATTTTCAGTCTTATTAGATAATCGACATTTCCAAAATGATGAGAAGCAACAGATTTGGCTGTTTGAAACTGGATCCAGGTCTAAATCTAATGTTTCATGTTTAAGATAAGTGTCACAAATCTGTGCAGGAGCCATCTGAGTTGTGGAGCTGCAGGAAGAACTCTGCGCTGTGACACCAAATGCAGAGCCATAACGCACAACCTGGAGGCTGGTCTAAAATTCTATTTATAGTTTTCCAGACAATACTGGAACACACAAAAACATTCACAAATTAAAGGGTTTTTTTGCACTGTTGTAGCCATTAAGCAATCTCCCCTTCAGTTTAACCTTATAAGTGGAGACACTTTGTTGATGTTACCATTATAAAATTGTCATGTTGGGGTCTAACTTTCTAACCCACATGCAGATCAACTCCAGAGACCGAGAATGATTAAAGTGATTTATTACAACAAAAATGGCGAAGAAACACAGGTAAACGATCCAGGTGCGTTTGGACTGGAACTCAGGTCAACTATGAGAGAAAACAGACGGTAAGTTTGAGGTCGTGGGAAATTGGAGATGGCGCTGGTGGCGAGCTTACCTCCAATCGGGAGGAAAAAGGACTGGGGGGAAATCTTGTGGAATCCGGAGTTTGTTTGAGGTTCGGAGGATTGCGGGCTGCGGCGGCGTTGGAGGACGGACAGGTAAGTCTGGGAGCTTGAACTGTTTCTGCTCGGAGGGAGGCTGCCGATTTGTAGGTCCAGACGATCTTTGGCAGAAACTGCTTTCTCCAGCACGTCACAGGACAACCAGCTGTAAAAAGTCAGAGACACAAGAGGGTCAGAATTCTGGAAGAGACCAGGAAGAATTGACCTGAGGTAAACCTGTACCATAACTGGCTAACAATCTGGCACGAAAGTCTTCTTCTTCTTCTTTTTGTTTTATGGCGGTTGGCAAACAACTTTCAGGTGCATTACCGCCACCTTCTGGACTGGAGCATGAACCAGATGTCTAATCCCTATAGTCTCCCTATTAGACCTGTTTTTCTAAGAAACCTAAACACGGAATTAAAAACCACATCTCCAGATGATTTTTGTAGCAGATCTCTAATATTTAATTTAACTTTATTCCTATTTAACTCTTCTACTAATTCCTCTCTTTCTAGATTATATTTATTACATTCCATAAAAATATGTATAACTGTTTCCAGCTTCCACAAAAATTACATAACCCCATATTATGTTTATTTATTATTTTCAAAGTGCTATTTAACCCTACATGTCCAAATCTTAACCTAGATATAATATCTTCCTCTCGTTTATTCCCATTTTCTTTTCTACTCTCCCCCACTTTTTTTAATATTATAATAAAACCTTGCTTTCTTTTCACCCTCCCATTGTTCCTGCCACTTCTTCTTGTAATATATTTTACTTATACTCCTTATCTCATTTTTACTATACTTAACTTCCAATTCAATTTCATTTCTCTTACTCGCACTCTTTGCAAATGTATCTGCTAATTCATTTCCAACTATTCCGGTATGAGCCGGAATCCAAATAAATTTAACAGTAGATCCATTTTTTCCCATTTTATGTATTGATTTATTTATATCTATCAGAATGTCTTGTCTTGCTTCCGACTCTTGTTCCATAATACTTATTAATGCACTACTTGAATCAGAACAAATTAACACTTTCTTTTCGCTTAATTTTTCACTCCATTTTAACGCCATTGAAATAGCCAGTAACTCTCCTGTGTATACATTCAAACTATCCGTTAACCTTTTATTTTCCAAAATGTTTAAATCTGGAATTATAAATGCTATTCCTACTCTATCATTTATCATTTTTGATGCATCTGTGTATATTTGTAAGTATTCTCCATATACCCTTCTTATGTATCTTTCCACCTCTCCTTCTACCGTTTGTTTTCCTTCTTCCAACAATGTTAAATCAACTTTCATCTCTTTTTGTATCCAAGGCGGATTACATGAAAAATCCACCACCGGGCTAATTAAACATTGATTTAATCCTATTTCCTTTATTTCCTTATTTATTAGCCATCCAAAACTATTTACATTTACATTCTTAACACTTTCTTGGCATGGTTGTAATATATTATTTATAGGATAATTTCTTTTATGCCCTTTTACGTTTGCCCAAAACCCTACTCCTAATTGTTTCCTTCTTAACTCCAATGGCATTTCCCCCATTTCTACCTGTAGTGCTGACACTGGTGTCGTCTTCATTGCCCCACAGCAAATTCTTAACACTTGATACTGTATTTTATCTATCTCTTTTAATAAGTTACTTGAGGCAGAATTATATACCACACATCCATAATCTATTACCGATCTAATAAGTCCAATATATAATATTTTCAAAGTTTTCCTACCTGCTCCCCATTCTTTGCCTCTTAAACACTTCATGATATTTAATATTTTTTTACTTCTCTCTATTATTTTACTAATATGTATTTTCCATGTAAGCGTTTTATCGAACCATAAACCTAAATGGCACGAAAGTGTCGGCAGCCTCCTCTAGTTATACAGCTCCTGATGGCAGAATGGTTTCAGGTGCGTACGTCTGCAGACGCCCTCAGGTGGAACAAAGCCTCCAGCGCCCTCTGGTGGATGAAACAGCTCCAGATCCCAACAAAAATAACTTGCAATTTAAGTATTGACAAAGATCAATGTAATTTTCACAGGCAGCATAGTGTTGTTGTCAGCAGCAGCTGCTGAAAGTAACTAAAAAAATTACTTTTAATGTACCTTAGTTACTTTCCAAATCAAGTAATCAGTAATCTAACTATGTTACTTTTTCGAGGAGTAATCAGTAATCCGATTAAAGTTACTTTTTCAAAGTAACTATGCCATCACTGGTTATAATGCTTTACTTTGAATTAATATCAATATTGATTGAGACACTTTTCTTTTCTGTGGGAGTTGAAAGCTTTAATGTCTTTAAGATATGTTTATAGCAGATTTAATAGAAAATTATATTATGACCAAATAGCACTGAGAACTACCAGTACAACTAAAGGCACTATTTTCTGATCCCATCAGAATTATGGGTAACTCGCATTGTTTCTTTGGGAAATAAAAATGTTAAAGTGGACAGGACAGAATATTACTACCACCAGTTTCCTTTCAAATAGCAACAACTCAATGAGTTGAAAAGGTCAGGTGCTACTGCTAAGATGTAAAGCTCCACATGTTTAAATCTGTCAGCCTGGCTAAAAGGCTGTCATGTCTAGGTTCTTATTTAATGATTAAAATAACCAAGTCATGCTTTGTAAAGTGTTTCTGTTTGCTGTGTGAATCAAATGGAGGAAAATCAACTCAGCCCATCAAACTTTGACAATAAGTTTATAACTGAACTTAAAGAAATATGTAGGATGTGATACAGAATAAAACATAACATGTTTTAATCATTTTAAACATTTTAATTTTAATGAAAACACACAAAAACATGTCAAAACAATTTTTCAAGGCTTTTACAAAAACTAATTGAAAAACAACACAACAAAACAAAATGTTGAAAAAGCAAAGCCCTGAAATCAGGGACTGAACTCATTCTAGACTGAAGAAGGGGAGAAAAACTATGTCACATAAGAAAAACATTTGAAGAATTTATTGGAAATGATATTCCCTAAATCACAAAGGCTCTCTGTAAAATGTAACCCCCACCCCATTACATAGCAATAAGAATGTTAGTTAAGAGGTTTGGTGGAACCACTGAGAAAATGTATGCTGACTTGTGTCTATGCTGACTTCTACTGTTGCCAATATATGTTGGCAACAGTAGAAACCATGTGAAGGGGTTCCACTGAGCAATCTTTGCAACAGAAACACTTTCTACTAAGGTTTATATATGTTAAACCTGCTTCCCCTTACAGAAAATAGAAGTCTTACATAATTTTATGTCTAAACTCAAAAACATACCTGGAACGTTGCTTTGATTATTTCATGCATGTTTGAGGAATCCTTGAATCTCCTGTGACAATTATTCAGGAGTGCTTGCACCCCACAGAGCACCCCTCCCCTGCGACTCACCCACAATGCTCCACCAGGGGCTTTTAGCAAACACCTGGTGGAACTGTGTGTCTGCTGAGCTCATCATACGAACAACACTTCTAAGAATGGTTGTCAACAGCATAATAGAGGAGCTATGTTGTGATGATATACTAAAGGCAGAGTGTCAAAAAGAGCAGGAGCTTCTCAAATAGATATCAAGGCATCAAATGGTCAATTTTCTTTTAAGTCATGTTTGATATACAGCATTGTCATAACTGAAGGTAACTTGATTGTGCTATAAAAAGAAACTATGAATCTGAAAAATGCTTAGTATTGCTCCTGTAAAAACAGCCAGGACAGATAAAAAGCCAGGTAATGCCTTTTCCAGGTGATAACAGCCAGCGCAAACAATGACTGGGACTGGAACAGTGTTTATTGGTGTTTGTAGGGCCATTACCAATGGACTACTAACAAAAAGACTGGGCTGTTTTTGACATTGTCTTAGTCCTCCAGTGGCTTAGGACAAACGGAACATTTTTACTCTATTTCTTCTTCAGCTCATCTACAATTTGCATTATTTGCTCTTACTTGAACTATTAACTTTTTTTGTCAGTTATTTTTCATTCCATTGAAGCTTCACCTGGTATTTCATTCCAATTGCCTGTAATTCCTTCCTGGAAGACTGCATCTACTGAGATAATGCTCAAATTAACTAATTGTTCTCCCTCGCCTGCTATTATCTTTTTACTTTTATGAGCATCAAAAACAATCGTACATCCGTTCATGTGTTTTTTGTGCTTCTGCTTTGTCTTGTTAAACCCCTAGTCGGTCATGGTAGTTGGGTACTTGTGTTTAGCCCATTTGTGGTTCTGCTAGGGGTTTTTCTTCTCCAGTCGGTACATGCATGCTACATATGAGACTTAGAGACAATACAAGCGATTGTCTCTACATGTTCATCCAAGAGGAATGAATACTACCAGTTAACGACTCAATACAATCTGATGGGTTTTCTTAGAAAGAAGCTTTTTAATCTACTTTGAAAAATGTATTGAGCATACTGTACTGTACTAGGACCAATTGAAATTATTTTCTTGTGAAGTGCCTTGAGATGACATATGTTGTAAATTGGTGGGTAACACTTTATTTGAAGAGGGGTGAATAAGACTGTCATGACACAGTCATAAACATGACATAACACATGTCATGAACATGAATAAGCTTTCGTGAATATTTATGTCTGTTGTCATAAAGTGTCATTCGGTAAATTATGACACTTTTAATACAAAGTTGACATTATTCAAATTGTCTTTGTTATGACAACTTGACATTAACCAAGAAATCATACTGTTTAAACTTTACCTTTAATAACATAAAGATACCTAATTTTTATAGTGCAATCAGTAATACTTTTATAACAAATTTATATCAATAATGATTCCTTGGTTAATGTCAAGTTGTCATAACAAAGACATTTTGAATAATGTCAACTTTGTATTAAAAGTGTCGTGATTTACCGAATGACACTTTATGACAACAGTCATAAATATTCATGAAGGCTTCTTCATGTGCATGACAGGTGTTATGTCATGTTTATGACGGTGTCATGACAGTCTTATTTACCCCCTTCAAATAAAGTGTTACCAATTGCGGTTATGTAAACTGAATCGAATTAGATCCTGCAGTTTATTTTTAATATGCTGTAGACTGCTGTCCTTTCTACTCTGTTATTTTACCTGACATATAACTGTAGTAACTAAGGCGGAATAAAACCCAGACTTTTATCATTTCTGCTCCCATAAACTGGGAGACTTTAAAGTAAGCTGTGGTGATCACAATTTAGTCTGATACTTCTACATTTTACACACCGGACCAGACCATTTCAATAAAGCTTGGTAGGATGGCAGTAAATTCAAGAACCAGTGATAAGTTTGGTTAATTTATCAGAGATATGTTCCTAAACAACATCAGCACATGCCTCCACAAGCTTATTTCCTTTCGTTTGAAGACAACAGTCTTTGTCAGAGATGCTCCGCTTGCATTCTTCATTTCTCCAAATGACAACTAAAGCTTGCTTGGAGTATCTGGCCTGATGAAGGCAGGACACAACTGCTACATGGGATTTACCCTTCAAACTTGTTCCATTAATGGATAAAATGGTGTCACCGATTTGAATTGTTCCTTCAAGGCTAGCTGCTCCCTTGGTGAAGATCCGGTGAACCTAAGCACAAAACAACCAGTTTTAAAGCAATTCTGACAATAGAGGGAAAAATGATTAGAAACAAAAACCACACCATATTTGTATTTTATTCTAGAGTAAATGCATTTTTCATAAACAAATCTTACTTTTCATAGACTTTATCACAGCAAAGCAATCCAGTATGTGTATGTGTCTAAAGATGATGCTATAAAACAAACATCACAGGAAACCCTGTTATTATTTATTATAGCAGTTGGACCACTGCGATCTGATTCAAGTATATGGGTCTAAACAAAAATCCATCTCTTGACTGTTGCTCTTTATTTCTTACTGATGATTGGAGTCAAACTGGAAAAAAATTCCAGTTTAGTTTTGATCAATTTTAAGCAACATGTTTCAATCTCATTACCTGAGCAATTTCAAGCCTAAAGTTTGAATATTTCTAACATTACAAACTAGCAGTATTTTTTTTTTTTCTACCGTGTCAGGTCAGACTGTGTTGTTTGAGTTTTAGGCTTGGGTGGACATTATGGACATATTGCCAGCCAGCTGTGTCATTATCCATCCATCCATCCATTGTCCTTCACCCTTGTCCCTCAGTGGGGTCGGGAGGGGTGCTGGTGCCTATCTCCAGCTCACGTTCCGGGCGAGAGGCGGGGTACACCCTGGACAGGTCGCCAGTCTGTCGCAGGGCAACACAGAGACACACAGGACAAACAACCATGCACACACACACTCACACCTAGGGGCAATTTGGAAAGGCCAATTAACCTGACAGTCATGTTTTTGGACTGTGGGAGGAAACCGGAGAACCCGGAGAAAACCCACGCATGCACAGGGAGAACATGCAAACTCCATGCAGAAAGACTGGGGCCGGGAATCGAACCCAGAACCTTCTTGCTGCAAGGCGACAGCTCTACCAACTGCGCCACTGTGCAGCCATGTCATTGTTATTATTATTATTATTATTATTATTATTGTTATTTTACATCTGAGTGGCCAAGCTTTTACTATTACACTTACACTTCTGTTTACAGCACTTTTTTCAGCCATTACAACCTTTGTTAGCATGTGATTTCAGAGCGGACTTTAACCACAACAGGAGTGGTAAGACGCTCACGCCGGTTTTAACACCTGTGTGGCAGTGACGGAGAAATGTTGCTGCTGTGCAGAACTGCAAAGGTGTGTGTTAGAATCATGGCAATCACCCAGCAAAAGGCAAAGAACTTTACACAGTCCCCCCCGCTGTATGAATAAAAGAGTGCTTGTACCTGTTACTTTTTATACTAAAAAGTCTGAGCCTGATACAAGAAGGCAGAAACTGAATCTCAACATGTAAAGCAGTGGTCCCCAAAGTCGGTCCTCGAGAGCCGGCATCCTGCATGTTTTAGGTCTCTCCCTGGTTTAACGCACCTGGATCAAATGATGTCTCATTAGAAGGCCTAAGAAGAACATTGACATGCTGAAAAGGTTGTCACTACCACCAGGGAGAGAACTAAAACATGCAGGATGCTGACCCTTGAGGAACGACTTTGGGGATCACTCATGTAAAGGATGAGAAGTATCAGCAATAATGGCTTTAGTTTTCCTAATGATTTGCTTTTTACACAGTTCTGTAAGTGAGCATTGTTCAACTCCTAAGATCTTATAGCTAGTATGTATTACTGTGCTAAGGGCATATTTTTTTTTAACCTAATACTAAGATTTCCAAACCAACAGATGAGGGAGAAGGTCAACAAAGATCCAATATATGATCTATAAAACAGGATAATCAAAGACTTATTAACTTGAAATTTTGCGAGCCTCCTTAGACAAATTACTCTTTGCTGGCCCTTTTTTGTAGGTTTTCTGAATGGCAAGTAAATTTTAACTTAATATCCAAAATAGCCCCAAGATATTTATAGTACTCTATTTCCACTGTCTGAACTGTAATTACTTATTGATTTGTTTTATGGGGTTTCTGTCTAAAAATCAATGCACATGTCCTTTGTTTTCTGTACATTTAATAAAAGAAAAGCCTTATCACAGCAGTCAACAAATTAATCGACCGCAGGGCCATGGGCATGTTCATCATCATGTAGAAGGCTAACTATCACTGAGTCATCTGCAAATTTTTATATTAACCTATTATCATGCTGGTTGCAACAGTCCTTCATGTACAAAATGTAAAGAAGAGGGGAAAAGAAAAGCTTTGTGGGGAACTGGCATCTCTCTAGACACGCATCCATTCACTCTGACTTTCTGCATTCTGGATGTTAAAAAAAAAATCAAGAATCCAGCCCACCACATTAAAGTCTAAATGAAAGTTGTTAAGAAGTTTATCAACCAAAATATGGGGCTGGATTGTGTTAAAAGCAATCAATCGATGAAAAGTCTACAAATAACAACTTAGCATGAATTTTGTTACCTTCAAGATAATGGGTGCCCAATAGATTTATTAGAAATCACTTTGGGGTTTTTTCAAATGTAATGGACATGGCAACAGAAAAGACAGCTTAAAGGAAAAGGTTTAAAGAGAAAGAAGAAGTTAAGAATAAATGACAGAAAGAAGAATGGAGAGAATACAAGATAACAGTCTGCTTTTACACCTGCATAAAGAGGACGAAAAACAAAACAGAACTGAGAAACCACAGCAAAAACATGTGCTTATCCACCTTATTCCTAGGCCCCATGAGGCTTTGTGTGATTTATGGACGCAACTTCCACTGCTAACCGGAAACGCCATTTGTTTACATTTTAGCAACTCGCTAACCGGCTTTCCACAGAGGTTCAAGGCTACAAAATATGTGGGAAGACCAACTCTCACACCTTAAATGTGGCACTATTGTTTTACTGCTGCTTACAGCTATTGAGGGAAGGGATGGCGACTTGAAGAAATGGCCGCAAATAACCTGCATACGTAGCTACTTCACTGTCTCAGTTGTTTAGGATGCAGATGCTGGTTTTCTTCTGTTGGCTTTTTGTCCACACAATGAAATGAGCACAAATAAAGCATTTTGGGTTCTCTATTGAAGTTTAGAATTTTTAGCCAAATTCTTTTTGTTTGCTTATCTGTTGGTAGACGATGAAAACTACCACTTTTGTTTTGGGAGCACATTCAAAACACACTTGCTCCGCTGATTTGCAGCGACACTCAGCATTTTTGGTTGTAATGGACTAAATAAACCTAGATTTTTGATTTTGTCTTATAGAAAAATGTTGCTGGCCATAATGATAAAGACTCAGATCATGAACTTTATTATTATTATTTTTATTTTCCGTGTGGAAGTCAGCAGGGAAAGACAAAAAAGTATCCCAGATAGCACAGAATCATTGAAACAACATTGAATCAATGTCAGCCAGAAACATTGAATCAACGTTGAACGCTGACATTGAAACAACATCGAAAGTGGTCGGTGACTTGTATGTTGAATCAACGTTAGGGTTTCAACCATTACTGACATTATATCAATGTTGATTCAACCATCATCTGTATGTCAACTTGTATGCCTATTTGTGTTGATATTACATTGAATCAGTTAGGAATCAATGTTGATTCAACCATCATCAGAACGTGGATCTGCATGCATATTTGTGTTGATTCTACATTGAATAAGTTAGGAATCAACGTTCATTCAACCATCATCTGAACGTGGATCTGCATGCATATTTGTGTTGATTCTACATTGAATAAGTTAGGAATCAATGGTGATTCAACCATCATCTGAACGTGGATCTGCATGCATATTTGTGTTGATTCTACATTGAATCAATGTTGATTCAACACTCATTTGACTGTGGATATACATGCAGATTTGGGTTGTTTTTATATTGAATGAAAGCTAAGGATTTATGTACATTTAGGTCTGATAGGTCTACATCATAACATGCCACTAAAAGTTTCTTCACTGGTGTTAAACACTATATTATTGGCAGATGATGGGTAAACTGTGTACAAAAGTTTAAAAATGACAACATGGGTTTGATTTAACATTTTATTTAAGAAAAGAGGGACAGATCTTTAAACATATTTGGTTCCTTTTTGACTGTCAAAACAACAGTCTGTTGTCCACAGAAGAACAGAGTCCATGAGGTTAAGCTTTCCCTACTAGGTATGAAGTAGGGAAACAGTACAAGTTGTGGTAACCCCAGTTTGACTCTGGTTGGCGTCACTTTGATTCCTTGCGATGTCTTCCTCTCATTCTGGCGCATAATGAAGCCACTTCTTGACAGTTTTGCTGCAGTCCTCAAGAGTCAGCTTTCGGTCAAACTGCAGAGCAACAGCTGAAAAAAATAAAAGTGAGGAAGGTGCCGGTTAGAAATATGATAAACATTTGAAAAGTTCTGAAACACAATGAAATATTAAACAGTGTACTGGTTACAGGTCTGAGAACAAATACAAACCATATAGTTCCCCATGTACACTCACTGTTAAACTAATATCTTAATCTCTCATTAATATTTATCTTAATGTTTACATATACAACTACATTTACCCATCAAGCTGCAGTATAGTGTAGGATTTACGATATTGATATTAAATCAATATTTAAAATAAAGGGCTGTTTATCAGAAAACCTAACAATAAAACTCAGGGAGGATCAGGTTTATTTAACACACCAGAGACAAATAAATAGAACAAAAGGTGATTTATAGTGTAGTTGGAAAAATTATAATTTTTACAGAATAAACTTCCATCAAATAGCTGGTTCAATCTTCCATCAACTACAAATATTTCCAAATAAGTTGATTAAATTCCTTAAAAAGTGTCTATATGCTAATAAAGATCCCACACAAGTAACAATAGTCCAGTTCAATTTAACCACTTACCAATCCAAGGATCAACAGACTGAATCAGTCATTAGCAGGTTTAGTTCAGTGTTTCACCTGCCTTACATGTTAAGTGTTTCCCTTCTGCCTCACCTGGATTGAATCTGTGGATGATTAACAACCTTCTGCACTTCTTGATGGCTGCAGACGGTCATGTAATCATCCAACTCAGCTGTTCTGGTACAGAGGCTCATTTAAGCACGTCCCTAAGCATATCATAATAAAAAGTTAAAAACAAGTGATTACTATCACAACAATTTAAAGCCCACCTGGAGCAGCCAGCCTTACACTTCCTTGTCCACCACATGCTCTCCCAGACCAAACAATAGACCCCGCCCTATTTTAAAAACTCAAATCCCACAAAATCTCACAGGATTTCATACTTAGGCCTGGAGTGGTGGGTAGGAGGAAAATAATACAAAAGGAGACATGACCTCAATTATTAAAAATATCCGTTTTGCCCCAAAATAACCAGGATTACTATGGGCACAAAACAGTGCCCTTATTTTTCAATAAACACATTTAAGATCAAAGTAATATTGAAAAACTTACCATAAAAGTGCTCAGCGGAGAATTCAATTCAGAAGCCGGTAGCAAACAAGCCAGCAGCAAAGTGGCTTTTTGGTTGGGACAAACCACAAGTGTAAAATTGGGGAGGTGGACTGTACAACTCCTAGTACAGACTTGTAGATGTTTTTGTGTCAACACATTATGCACAGTCAGTAATAATATTTACAAACAAGTAAGAAAATGTACAGAAAGGAATCACAACCCACTGTTCTCAACATGTAGTGCTTAATTTGAAACGTGATTAACCCCCACCTAGTAATAAAATGTTCTGACCCAGAGCTCAAGGAGGGGGAGGGAAGAAGGGATGAGAGGGGGTAAAGAGGAGAAGGTTGGGAGGAGCGGCTGGGTGGGGGAGGTTTGGGAGGGAGTAGGGGGAGATGAGGAGGTGATGAGGGCTGCAACAAACTGCCCAGATTGCACACAACGGTAAATCAACATTGAATTATAGTCAGAAGGGTTGATTTTTGGTTGAGGTCAACAACTGACGGTTGATCAATCATCAAACAACCATCCACCTCCAGCCAAGTAACCAATGTTGAAACTGTGTCATTGAATCAATGTTGTTTTGTGGTTGAAATCTCATGAATGAAATGCTAATGTCTGATCAACGACTGATCAATGTTGAATCAATGTTGAATCAATGTCAGCTGTTTTGCCACACCCCTTCCCCTCCTCTCCTCCTCATCATAGCTCTGGGTCAAGTTTCACCCGATTGAGGGGTAGATGGGCCCAGGTGGGGGGAAGAGAGGTGTGTGTGTGTTTTTGGCAGGTGGAGGGAAGGGGGTTGGGCGTTTGAATGGCAGGCGGTGGTGAGGGGTGCAAAAAACACCTTACATTGATTGAACACTTTGATTACTAGTTTTTCCCCAAACCTTATCCTCAAGGCAAACTGACCTGCATGCTTTCAGTTCAGCAAAACCTTGTTAATCAAATGTTAATTAAAATCATGTGTGCTGAATTAGGGAAATGCCTAAAACTTGCAGGGCAGTGTGCCTGGTGCCGGTGCTGAAAAACACTGGATTCGATGTGGCATTTCAATCAATGAATGTTAATTGGCTAGAATTGAATGGTTGTTTGATGGTTGATCCAGCTTCTGTCGTTGACCTGAACCATACATGCAACCTTTGTGATCATAATTCAACATTGAATTAACATCGTGTGCTATCTGGGTAGTTCTTCCCCAAACCTTGACGTCAATCAAACTGACCTGCGTTTTTTCAGTTCAGCAAAACCCCGTTAATCAGACGTCAATTAATATCATGTGTGTTGAATTAGGGAAATGCCTAAAACTTGTAGGGGCTGGAGGACCAGTGGTGAAACACACTGGATTCGACGTTGGCATTTCATTTATTTGATGTCAACCACAAAACAACATTGATTCAATGACACAGTTTCAACATTAGTTAATTGGCTAGAATTGAATGGTTGTTTTATAGTTGATCCACCATCAGTTGTCGACCTCAACCAAACATGCAACCTTTGTGATGATAATTCAACATTGAATTAACATATTTTCCAACAAGCCAACAGCGAAGTGGCTGTGTGTTTGGGACATCCCACTCATGTAAACGGTGGGGGTGGACCGCTCCACTCCTTGTAGTAAGTTATAGATGTTTTTGTGTCACTATATCACACACACACACAGTCAGTGAGAATTGTTATGAACAAGTAAAAAAAATGTACAGAAAGGAATCACCACCGACTATCCTCTGCAGTGCTTAATTTAAATGTGATAACCCCCACTCAGTAATAAAATACTCTGACCCAGAGCGCTGATGAGGAGGAGAGGAGGGGAAGGGGTGCGGCAATACAGCTGACATTGATTCAATATTGATCAGATGTTGATCAGACATCAGCATTTCAGTCATTAGATTTCAACCACAAAACAACATTGATTCAATGACACAGTTTCAACATTGGTTACTTGGCTAGAGGTGGATGGTTGTTTGATGGTTGATCCACCATCATTTGTCGACTTCAACCAAAAATCAACGATTCTAACTATTTTTCAACGTTGATTTAACATCATGTGCTATCTGGGTAATTTGAGTCTTGATTTATTCTCAAAGTCTTCCAACCAAAACCAAAAATGGAATGAAGGACAACCGTTGGTGTCTTCACACCTCACCTTCTCCCCTTCACAATAAAACCATACATTCGGGTGTGAAATGTATACATTGTATCCGCCACATTTGTTTATTAAACTCAAACATGTCATGTAGTTCTGGTGTTTTATACTGTCTGCTCAAAACGGCAGCTCATAACTCTGACCAGCTTCTCTGCTTTTCTCTTCTTTATTACCGTCTGTTCTTCAGAGAAACGAGCTGCTAGTAGCGCTGCTAATTGACGGTCATTCTGTTAAAAAACTAAACGATCGTGTTCCTGTCACTCCCCATGATTAAACTCACAATTCTGATCCTCTGTACTGAGCAGCTCTCTGATAGCAGTCCCTAAACAAGCTTTACTAAATATTGCATTACAACCAGGGGTGAAAGTAGTTTTAAATTCTTGGGGGTACTATGACAAAAGTGTGTGTGCCGTGTGTGTGTGTGTGTGTGTATATATATATATAGCTGTATTTTCCTCAGCCCACTGGCTGCAATGTTGACACGTTGAGATGCCATGAGACCTAAATTCTGAACATCAGCCATGGAGTGCATCCTAGTTTTTCATGGCTGGCATATAACCATTCATTTTAGTTTTTAAACAGGTTATATTGATCATGTGTCCAGACAGAGGGACAATCAGTAGCCCAGCATCATGACCTGTTTGTTCTGAAGATCCTGCAGCTTCCACTTCGTCTTCCTGACATGGCGCCTCCTCACCCTGCCTCTCATACTGATAGGAGGAACCACAGAGCTCTATTAATTTAAAAGAACATCTTCTGAAGTTGGGATATTTTCCTCCAACAGGTTCCAGAGGAATCACCTCAAACCAGATGTTGGACTGGATTTTATTTCAATGTCATTTGTGAATGTTAGATTCTCATTTTCAACAGTGAAACAACAAAGGTTGAAAATGGTTATCAAGTCTCATCAACATCAATATTTCCACTAAATAAGAGGCAAAAAAAAAAAAGTTTGAGAGGAAAAGCCTGTCAGACTCTGAGCTCAAAGCAAAATGCCCAAACTATTTTCTTAAATATTAGACAATTAATTTAATTTCACATAATTACTGCAGAAGCCATTTGTCTGTTAAATACTTAATGAAACATATTTACCGTGTTTGATGTTTGTTGTGAATGATGTATACTCACAGACTAACGAGATAATCCAAATGGTGGTGGGCCCACATGGGTTTGCCCATGTAGGGCCCGCGTAGGCTGTGGCCCTACATGGGCAAACCCATGTGGGGCCACCGTGGAACCCGCGGACAAACCCATATGGGACCCATATGTCAGTCCTCCTTTCCCCCATATGGGGCCCACCACGCAGGGCGTGTTGCACCCCGGCTCTAGTAAAGCACGAACAGTTCAGAAACAATATGAAATGAGAAAAAAGCAATTTATTAACTGATTAAGTCGTGTTTTAGATTGCTCTTGAAAAACTAATCAGTCACGGCTGTTTAGTGGGTGCACTCACGCCTGCACAGTGAACCCACTGATTTTCTACAGCAGACAGCCGCTCGCTTCTCTTGCAGGTACTGCGTACCCCCACTAAATCTTTTAGGGGTACGCAGTACCTGACCATACCCGCTTACTTTCACCCCTGATTATAACTGAAAAGAGAGATGTAACTTCCCTACAAATTACAGTGAAATACTGCTACTTCAGGTGGGAGCCGGAATTAAGACCCATAATCATTTCCCCAGTAAGCCTCTCGGGAATAAGGTGGATATAACAATAACAACTACATCATCACTGAAAAGGGCATAGTACAACTTAAAACAAGATGTATTTAGTGGAAACTGCAGTCCAACATAGAGTGTATCTGAAAACACCTGTGTGTGGGTATGTATAGGTGTGTGTGCAGTATTTAAGCGTTTTATTTTGTCTCATGATAAGGACATTTGCACAAGTCATTCAGCTGTTCAACTCATATAGATAATTTCTGGGCACTTACAGTTATTTTCTTCTGATCAATGTCGGCACCACCAGAAACACTAAAGCCAAGTCCTGCACCCTCTTCTTTATTCAGGACAACCAGCAGAGTATTGTTGCTTATTACCTACAAATATAACATCAACAATAGAGAGGAGACAATGTGATTAGAAATAAAGAAAAGGTTAAAGTATGATTGAAGAGATGTAAAGTAAAAATAGAAAGACCAGTCACTTATGCTGGAAAGGCACTGATTGAGAATGACATCACATTTGCTCATTAATATTCATAAGGGCACTGTTTGCCTGGTTGTTCAGACAAACAGTGCAAACTTAGAATGGCAGCATTTGAAAAGCATAGTTATAACTTTGGAAGTTGACAACGTCCCGGAAGCTTCATTTCAACATACTTCAATAATGAAACGCACCATAGAATAACTATATGGTGGTTCAAATGTAGAGGACTCAGTGGAAGAAAAGAAGGCAGTGTTGGTAGAAAGCACTCACTAGCACAAAGTTATTTAGGCCTACTTAGCCAAGTTCCTGGTCAGGAAGACAGGCGGGTAAAAATATCAGTGTATTGCAAATATATTTTTTTTTTCAAAATCAATGTACCGTATTTTCATAACAGCTGGTTTTCATGCAGCTGGTTCGAAGCATGGTTCCATGCGGCTTATAGTCCGGTGCGGCATATATGTGGATTTTTCTTCAACCACCAGGGGGCTCTTTAGCAGGAAGTGAATCATTGGAAGTCAAAATTGGAAATAAAAGAAGAAATTGCCCATTAAAATTGAATTTAATAGGGAATTGAAATTTGAGAATGTTGTTGATCAGTTAAATAGCATTGAGGGGAAAAAGAAGATTTTTCGTTTTTTACATAATACTGAGATCATTATGAGAATTTCAGGTATAGATATTAGGATCCAATAGATGGCAGTAGTGCAACAATAATGGAAATAACGATGCAAGCTGCCGTTGAAATCTAAAGAAGCAGAAGAAGAAGAAGAAGAAGAAGAAGAAGAAGTAGAAGAAGAAGAAGAAGAAGGCACCCATTTTCATTTAGCACATGCTAGTAAGAAGATTTTTCTCTTCAAACTCATATGCCGTCATAATCAGTTCAGTTAGATCTAAACTTGGCAACTTTTTCTTTTTCAACCATAATAAATGTGATATTCAATTGACCTGTTATGACTCAAATTTTGGGTGTCTGCCCCCCTCTGCTGCGTGCTGCTGCATCGTTGTGGAAAACCTAGAGCGGCAGATATCTGCGGCTTATAGTCCGGTGCGACTTATATGTGTATGTTTACTGTGTTTTTTTTTTTTGTTTTTTTTGTTTGGGAGGTGCGGCTAATAGTCCGGAAAATACAGTAAATTTGGAAAAGATCAGCTAGATAGCCTGTCTCACCATGGTGTTTCACCAATGAAACACTGATAATATCAGTGTTTCAATATCAGTGATATTGTCACTATATCAGTGTAACATGAAACAGCTTGATATGAAGTTATCTTTGTCTTGAGCTTACATGCAGTGGACAAACGTCTATTTAGTGAACATTACATTGTGCATATTACATATTAATAATCTAAATCAGCAGAGCAGGCAGTCTCTGATACTTGGTGGGAGTGGCCATTGCCGTCTGGGGCGCCGTGGTGTCATGACCAGTGTAAACTTTCTCACTCGTCATGGCACCAGTGTAACCTTCCTGGCTTGGTTGTTTGTCACCTTCTTCACTAATATGACACAGGTTAAATCACTCTTCACAATCTGACTTCTAACTGCATGCAAGTGGCCCCACAGCTCCACCAGCATTCCTCAGAATTCTTTTTCATTTTTTTTAGATGTGATCATATAATTTAAAACAGTAAAACAGTTAATTCCTCAAAAGCAAAACAAAACATTCTTATTCCATAAATCATTCAAAAATAACATTCAACAACACAAAACAGCAAAACAACAGACAACCCCCATAGCAGTTAACAGTTACAATATTCACAAAACAAATTTTTTAAAAATATAGTCATTAATTTATAATTTGAACCCACCTAGTACGACACAGAATAAATCACTCTTCACAATGTGACTTCTAACTGCATGCAAGTGGCCCCACAGCTGAAAAACAGAAGAAGACACAGTTAGCGTCGTGACCTAGTGGTCAGCCACGAACACCAACTGGCGCAGCTCCCACTCATAGGGTTATATTTCTCCATCCCAACCATGAGAAAACTTTAAGGTTCTCTTTGCTGGTTAGATGTTCTTTACAGTATTTTGTTAATTGTTGAACTAGAAAAATATGACCCTAAGTAAAAAAAAGTAATGAAGAGCTGCTTCACTAGCACATACGTCCACCAGCATTCCTCAGAATTCTGGTAGGGGAAATCATGAGAGCACCTGAAGGACCCATTGCATGCAGTTACTCATCACACCACAAGGTGGTTCTAAACATATGCATAGATTAAAAATCTAATTATAAATGCATACTATTGTTATTATTATTTTGGGTAAAATTCACATACACATACATTCACACTTTTCTCTCTGTTAACCAGCTGCTTCGCTCCTGATTGTGGAAATGTACATCATAATTCCTCTTCTTTTATACTCTAACATCCTGAATATGCTTTCTGGCATATTCATGCACATTGTACTACAGACCTTCCAGCTGCCTTATATAGGCATTTCCAGCAGCGGTTAGTTATTTTGTAAAATAATCTACTGCTGTGAGAATGAAGTGATTCCCACACTTCATTCCACACCCAAAAAGGGCCCCATTATGTCCACCCCAATTGCTGCATAGATTTACCTGTTGGGAACTGCTGGAACTGAGACCTGGATTGCCCCTGTGATCTATTACAAGTGGTGCAAAGGTCACAACATATGCAAAAGTCCTCCACATATTT
Source organism: Poecilia mexicana (assembly GCF_051168715.1). Lineage (NCBI taxonomy): Eukaryota > Metazoa > Chordata > Actinopteri > Cyprinodontiformes > Poeciliidae > Poecilia > Poecilia mexicana. The sequence continues at coordinate 32,738,386 of NW_028263378.1, read as the reverse complement.
CTTTAGTCAACCCCAGTAAAAGGCTTGGCTGAGGTATGGGAGAGCCATTAGGCATTTTTCCACTGGCAAGTCATCACTAACCAGTTAATGAGTGGCTTGGTTCATCCCCAGCCGCTTCTCCATTATATGGTATTTTCCTCACTATGATGGGCAGGCTGTGAGCGCACAGCACCTGTGGTCAACTCTCAGCTGATGCTTACAGCAACACTTAGCAAAAAAAACCTTAAAGTTGTGGTTCTGATGGACCCAAATAAACTCAGATATTTTATTATGTCTTATTGAAATTAATTACTGGCCCAAACATAATAATAAAGACTCAGATCAGCTGATTATTTCGCTGTACGTATAAATATAATTACATTCTGACTTTATCTTTTAAAATGTACAACCTTTTGGATTTAGGTAATGCAGTCAAAATATGCAAACCAATAGCCACGCATTAACTTTATTATGCATATTTTTTTTAAATCCAAAGGAAAAATAAAATTCACATCACAAGCTAATATTATGTAGTTCCTATGTTTTACACAGTCGGCACAAAACTGTAGCTCCAACAGAACTCTGACCATAGCTTCACCATTTCTCTCTTCTTTATTGCTGCCTATTCTCCACAGACCCATGAACCTCCATGAACCCCCCTGAGAACGCTTTTCCGCAGTGGTTTCAGAACTAAAATCTTCATTTGTGTGGCTGGTTCAGTCCAGGGCCCCTCCAGGACACCATCTAACAACTGCAGCACCACAAATTTGACCTCACAGTCCCTTAGATTTTGGAAACAATGAAGCCACCTCCTCCATTGGTGGAGGCTGTTATGCCTCCATCTACAATATAACTGTCAATAAGTCAGGGACTTGTCTCTGCTCTGTAGACCAATCTGCAGCTGCCATCACTTTCAGCTCTGTGCACTCAGGACTGGTTGCCTCACCTCCTCTATTTTGCCGTGATCAGCTCTATATAGTTCCTGCTCCTTGGATTCCAGCCAGTCACAGTAGTGGCAGCTGTCCTCACAGCAGAGCCATTGGGACAGGACATGGTGATCCCCTACTCTGTGTGTGACCATAAACTCATAGTGCTCTAGCTCTGCCATCCACTGAGCCTTTTGTCCCTCTGGTTCTTTAAAGGTCATCATTAGTGATGCATGTTCGGTGCATACAGTGAATGAGCAGCCACACATATAATATTTAAAATGGTAGGTACCCAAAACAACAGTTAACAGCTCTTTGTGGGTGACACAATACTCAAACAGGTCTCACCTGTGACAGGACCATCCCTAAACCCACACCGCTTGCATCCAGGAGGAAGGGTAACTGTTGCTCAGGCAGTGGCAAAATGGGTGCACTTGTGAGGGCTCGCTTCAGGGAAGCAAAAGCCCCTTCACAGTCCTGTGACTTCTGTAGCTGGAATGGAGGGGCAATACATGAAAACCCCCACACAAACCTCCAGGGTGCCAGCCAAAGAAAATGTTTAAGCTGTCTCTGATCCAAAGGTGTAGGCTGCTCAATGGTAACTGACACATTTTCTTAAGGAGTTACAATCTCTTCGCAGCCTATGTTGTGGCCTAGAGAAGTTAGGAATCTACTCTTATCAGAATAAGAGTAGATTCTCTTAGCCTGGCACCTCTAATGTTCTCCAGCACTCTGCATAGTGCTCTCAATCAAAAGAGTCCCCATGAGGCACACAGAACACCAGAAAGTCTGTGTGTGACAACACCCGCTCCATCAGATGTTCAAATGTGATGAGTGCATTACACAAGTCACCTTAAATTGCCACAGTCCTTTGCCTTTAGGGAAAGCAGTCAAGAATTACATGTCTAAGGCGAGGGAAAACTGCCAGAGGCTGCTTCTTAAATCTAGAGAAGATAACCAGGAAGTTCCTGCCACCAAACCCAGGCATTTGTCCACAAGTGAAAGGTGTTATGAATCTTTCCTGGTATTCCATTGTATTTTTTCTCAGATGGTGGTGTGTTGCTGCGCTCCTATAATTAATGACGCTTTTAACTCACATTCAGTTTGTTGTTCATCTGTCGGTGAAGATAAAAGGGAGTTGAGTTTTTGTAATTTTGACAAAATCTTTAAAGTCTGACATTTGCCTTGAGAGAGGTATATCCATTCAAGACCAAGACCAGGAAAAAATTAGTTGAAAACATTCTTGAGCCCAAGACCAGCCTCACAGCTTCAATTCCTGGTACACAGGTCTGAAGGCGACAGCGCTCACACAAAGTGATTCTGTGTAAATTCAGTCTGCATATCAAGCAGTATGTGAACATGAGTTCTCCTAGTCAGGCTCTCCGCATCGTTCCTCAACGCCCAGAGATTCTCTTTCACGTCTCCATAGACCACTCAATTGTTTGTAAGAGCTCTGGTCAGAAACACTGGCCGAACTGCCAGTGCGCTCCTCAGTGAGCTCATCAGAATGCCTCAGCTGGCCATCTCAGCAGGATCCAGTAGCAGTAAACCGGACTGAACATCGTTGAAGAGCTCTTTGACTCAGCAACCAGCTGGTCACAGCTGGCAGTATTTCGAACTGAGCCCTGAAATCTTCCCAGTCCGATTTACCTTCATAAATCGGACTGGGATTTATGAAGGTAAACCATGTGTTTTTATCCCACATGGTCTGCTTAGTCCATCGACAACACCATCTTTGTTTCCCTCCATGGCGCTGGGTCATGAGGCTTCTGAAGGAGTGATAGTCAGACCCTCCACACCACTTGGGATTGAGTTATCTATGGAGCATGGCTCTGTCTTCACCTTGGCACTGACATCATGGCCACCCAACCACTGCACAGTCCTCGGTCCTTTCTCTTCAATCCTAACATGCACTGGATTATCCATGGTAACATTACATCAGACTATGACTACCACACCGTAAAAGGTAAGGTTGCACTTGTAAACAGATTTTGAAATCTGTTTCAGATCTGTATAGACAGAGTAGCTGCAAAGCTTTCTCTGTCTATATGTTGTAACTTATAGCAAGAATGAATGTTTTTTTATTACGCAGTTATTGTGGGTCACAGCCATGCCGTACAGAGACAAACTCAGAAATTATTATTTAAATTTCCTCCACTATCTTTTCTGTCCTGCATTGTCATAAACTGCTGGGAACATCTAATTACAGAACTGCTGTAGGAAATATCACTATACAAATGCCATTGGAACAGTAACCATGGAACATGCAACCGTACTTTCAAATAGGTGAACTGAGGTTGAGAGTAGCCTTTATTAGGTTTACAGGCCTCTGTCTACATAAGTCTGATCTACAGGGAACAGGTAAATTCTTCTTTAACATTACCTCTGAGTGGGCCTTGGTCTCTTCCAGCAGACTCATCACATATGACTGAGCTGTCAGGGAGGTAAGCAATGTTTGCAGCTTACGCTGACTTACAGGATATTCCACCAACTCCTTCAACCTGAAGAAAACAAGAATCACATTGAACAGATTTAGTATACAGTAAGTTTTACATGATATTCATATGTTTTGTCTTGATGCATACATACAATAATCTGAGAAAGACCACAACAAATTCTGTTTGTTTGCTGCCATTTATAATTACTGGGAGAATTGTTTTTATTACAACAATGCTGCCATTGTTGTAATAAACAACAATGGCAGCTTGAAAACATAAAAAGCTATGTTTTATTTAGCTTAAATAAATCTAAATAAAAGGCTTAATAGACTCTATTACTCTCAGTCCACTAAAGTTCAGGATTCACAGACGACTCCATGACAAAGAGCTGCCCAGTCACAAAATGGGGTGAAAAATCCCCAATCAGAAATGAACTGTTAAAAGGGGAAAAAATACTTTCTAACCACATATTTTAAAATCTACAATTCTGTTGTCACTTCTTAGTTATGCAAGACAAAGTTTTTTTGCCTTTGTCTTGCATATATTTCAGTTAGATTTTTTGTGCTTTTTCACTTTTCTGTTATTCTTTTTTTGTTTTGTTCTTGCTAATCTACTTGGTTATTTTGCATACCTGAAAACAACTCCATACTGCTTTCCACTCCACCTCTATTTACTTGTCTGCTCTGATGTTTGTTTTGTATACGCTAATTGGTGAAAATATGTGTATGCATTACCATGAAGATTAAAATGGGAGAGAAAAAAAACCCTTTCAACACATGGAGGATGTTTTGTCAATGGGAATTTCACTGTAGAGTATCCTTGAGATTCTTAAAAAGTGCTATACCAGTCTGATGTCTTGTCATTGCTTAACCTTATCTCACAGACATAATAAATTTTCCAGAATTTTTTCCAAATCATGTAGAAATAGTAAAAATTCTACATATAATCAAAATATGAATAAACATAAGAAAAATTACAGACCTGTCTTCTATTTTAATTTTTAAATTAAAATCTCAAGTAATTCTTTACCACAATAAAGGGTGACAAAATAAAAACTACTGGTGACAATTAGAGGTGTGCCAATCGATTAGCCACCAATCATGATCAGTCGATTTCCGTGAAAAAGTGTATGATCGGTGATCACCGATCATTCTCTTGTTCCCAATCACAAAACTCGATCACCAAGTATTTACTTCACAGCCTGCAGAGGCCAGTGTGCAGCACATTTCCCCCTTTCCTTCAAATTGCAGAGTTTGGTGGGTTATTGAGGCTCACTGCAGGAAAAAAAAGACTACTGCAGATTTTTCAGCAGGACAAAAAGACATCCGGAGAAGTCAGACAGCAGGTAAAGCAGCGCACAACTACCAACACTCACTTAGAAGAGCAAGATGGTCAGAAACTAAGCAAATAACCCGAAAAATAACTGAAATAATTGAGCTAGCAGTGGAAGACGCTGTGTTCTGCTCTCGCTGTTGGACTGGGACGTTCCTATTTCACAGAAATTTCACATTCAACCTCCAGTGGACTCTCACATTGAATGTCTGCTTAAAGTTGCAGCAAATGCAATCTGCATTTGACATTGAATTAATGATTTATTTTATTACTTGACATTATTTGATATAGGCAGTGTTGTGAGATTTATTTGACTTGAATTTAAGGTACTGAGAACCTTACTGTTAAATATTATTTTACTGACTGCAGGTTTTTCAGTTGTCCTTTTGACTGAATAGCTGCTGTATTGTGCCTGCAAGTATTTTACAAGTTTTGGTAACACTTTATTTGAAGTGGTGTGAATAAGACTGACACTGTCATAAACATGACATAACACCTGCCATGAACATAAGTAAGTCTTCAAGAATATTTATAAAGTGTCATTCGGTAAATCATAACTTTTAATACAAAGTTGACATTATTCAAAATGTCTTTGTTATGACAACTTGACATTAATCTAGACAAAATGTCTTCGTTATGACAACTTGTCATTAACCAAAAAAATCATGATCTGACATAAATTTGTCATAATAGTAGTCATAATGATTTAATTATTACACTAGCAAAACCTTTAACAAAACAATGATTAATATTTCCACTCCCTGAAATAAAGTGAAACAAGTAGGACAAGCAATAAAGATTTCATTAGGCTTTATTACACTGTCAAATGATTTAATAACAGACTCATTAACAATTTCTTTTACATCAAGTAAAGTGGAACAAATAGCACCAGTTATGAATAAGTCATTAAGTGTTATTACAGTGTCATTAAGTAAAGTGAAACAAGTAACAGTTATGAAGATGTCATTAAGTGTCATTAATATTAACTTTTACCTCAAGTAAAGTGAAACTAGTAACAACAATTATAAAGATGTAATTTAGTGTTATTACAGTGTCAAATACTATGCTAATAGAGTCATTGATATTAAGTCTTACCTCAAGTGAAGTGAAACACACTGGACTACTTATAACTACCATCATAACTGTAGAACAAACCCTTTGTACATTGAAATAAAACAAAAGATAACTTGTTCTAAGATAACAGAGGGTTTAACGTCTGGTCATTATATTGAAATACTGATTGAATAACTAAAACAGAATTACTTATTCTTTAACTTAAGAAAATAGGTTCTTTCAACAGTAAAATTTTTTACTTTGATTATGTCAGCCATCTCCTTCGTAAAAGCCTTCCTATAATGCTCTGAAAATGCTCTTCTTGTCTTCATTTCCCGGAAGCAGCTCTTCGAAGGTGTCCAGAAATCCTCAGAAATTACAGCTGTTCTTGCAATAGTTAATCATGGTGAAAGCCTTTTCATTAATTCAAACTTGGTGAATCTCTTCTGGATATTCTCGTAGTCTGTGATGACTCAATTCATTGTGGTCACTTTAAAAAAGAACAAAAACAAAAAACAATGTCATCATATTCCAGCATTTATTTAATTACCATTCCAAAAATGTCCCTTGCTGCACACTGTCAGAATGGTAGACTGGCAGGCAAATGTCTAGTTAACATGACTGGTTGTTATAAAGTGCAATACAATTATTTCTTAATACAAGTAGCATAATAACTGGAGCTGAACAAAATTATTCTGATCAAATATTTGTCTTGCAGAAGTTCAGACAGACTCCCACTGTTGTTATCCAGATTGCATCATTTAATGTATAGTTTTAGGCAGGAGTGTATCTTTTTACTTAATGAGCATTCTAAATTATTTCTAACCAGATACTCTGACTTATGGTTATTTGCAAGAAGCTTATTAATATATTTATTTATTAATATATTTAACACCAGTTTTTAGTTGTCTAAAACGTAACTTATTAACTCAACTGGTGAATGTTGATTCCTGCTCCCCCTTCCACACTTACCTGGCCCCTCCCACCCCACTTCACATGGTGAAAATATTAACACAAAAATGACTTACCTAATTTTCTTGGGGAATATTTCATCAACTTCTTTCTCTGGTGGCTGGTCCTCATTATCATCCACACTCATACCATGTCTTCATTAGCTAACTTTGTGTGTAAAAAGATTTGTGCGTGTGTAAAATATTTTGTGCGTGCGTAACAGGATTTGTGCGTGTGTAAAAAGATTTGTGCGTTTGTAAAAAGATTTGTGTGTGTGTAAAAATATCTGTGCGTGTGTAATACTGGATTTGTAAACCTTAAAAATAAAATAAACCTTCTCCTACACCTATACATGTTGAATAAGTACACACAAATCACCTGGTATGCACACACAAAACTGCATTTACACACAGATCCGGTTACGAGTGCGCAACTATTTTTGAGACTCATTTCACGCTTCCGGGAGCTCCCAGGTTTGTGTGTAGATGGTGCGTTTACATGCTAGTAAAAGCTGGGACATCTGAGTTTTGCTCTGAGTCTAGTGTTTTTATCCTCTGCCGTTTCTCACTGTGCTTGTGCCGAAGTGGCAAATATTTTAGTTCGTGGAAAACGGAATACATCAGCACTTCCTTTTAATATCCTAAAATAATTTACAGATAAATTGTGCATTTTTGAGCGGTACAGGAGACTAAGTGGTCTGAAAAGCAACCACTGGGTGGCGGAATGGTTCGCTGGCCGGAAAAATAGCCAGGCAAACCCAGAAACAAGACGGAGCGTCCCGGTGGTCTGTCCTCTGAAGTAAGTAGGAACTAAACCTGCAGGCTTTGCCCTCCGATTATAATGAGACATGGAGTAATTATAAATGATTTCAGGTTACGTTTAATATGTCTGGTATTTGATACTCTGCCCTCCTCATGTTTCATGTTTAATGGTTGTTTTATTTATCATATTTGTCTACTTTTTTTCTTCTTAAATTTTGAAATTGGCATTGTGACATTGTATGTGTTTTGTAAAATCTTCTTCCTTGAAAATCAATAAAGATAAAAAAATACAATAAAAAATACTAGAAATTGCACATGAACTTGTTTTATTTTTCTCCTACATAACTTTATTGTTATATTTTGGTGTTATATATGTTATAAATCTTTGAAAGTAATCATTGCATATGTAACTCATAGCAGAACTGACATAACTTTGTTCATTTATGCAGTGGCCTTTATTTCTGGTCATGGTGTCTGTTAAATTAAGTTAAATAGTTTAGAATTAAGTTCTCACCTGATAGACCAGCCAGGCCGTCTGGTGTCTGTAGATCCCTGAGGAGTGTCCTCAGAAGTTGCATCATCACCACTGCTAAGCATTGCAGCTGGTGATAAACAGTCGGTCATGTTGGCTTTTGGAGCAACAGTTAAGCAGACGCTGGGATAATTTTTATTACCAGCTGTGGTATTTCCTCCACTGAAGTCATCAGTGCATAGTTTTCCTAAATTGGGCATACAAAGAGCCCTAGACTGATGCACCATCCTGGTGGAAAGTCTGCCATGTTTCCTTCGCAGCACCACAAGGTTGTGTGATATGGTTCCATCTGGGGCGTTCTGATTTTCATTCCCTGCAGATTTTCTCAGAGGTGGGGAGAGGGATGCTACTGATGTCAAACAGTTGTAAGAGCTGTTATTTCTTTGGTGGCCATGCCAGTCAACAGAGTTAACCGAGTCCATATATCCAGAGATCCTCTGGTTAAGTGAGGCTGTATATGGTACTGCAAAAGTATGAACATCACTGCTTTTAGCCACAGGTTTATCCAAGTTGGCAAGGCTTTCATAGGACTTTATTTTATGTCGAACAGAAAAAGGCTTGTAGCCTGCAGACAGGGTGACTTCCTTGTATAAGCCCCACCTTTCCATGGTTTGACAGTTTGGTCTAGAGGTGCTGAATTTCAGGGTCTCTCCTGACACCAAAACTTGACTTGGTTTCGGGTCATCCGCTGTGGTTAGCTGAGCTTTTTCAGTGTAATCAAAGCCTTCACTTTTGGTCATGCCATTATTTATTTCACCCCTGGAAGTGGGAGAAAGTTTAGATGCTAATCTTGCACATGTTTTGATTTTAGAGTCTTTATTGGGTTTTGAAGTTGTTTCTTTATTATATTTAAATAGTGGTGATATGAGACCAAGCACGGGAGAAAACTGAAGTTTCATGAATGTCTTCTGGGTAATAGAGGGGCATGGCTGCTCTAGTGATAAGACTGATGATTTGGAACAAGAAATTATATTATTTTCTTTGGCACATTGTACAGTTTGAATGGTGCTTCCAGAGAGTCCATGCTGAACTGCATTGTGCATTCTGGACATGCACAATGCAGAGGGGCTGGACATGATTGCAGTTGGTTGAAATTTGGTAAACTCTTTCAAGGCAATATATGTGTCCAAAGGTAGGAGGCTTTCACTTCTATATGCTTTCGGTTGAGTTTCTTCCTGTGCAATACTGATACTTTGAATACTTAACACATTTAATTTTGGAGGGCCAGCTGCCAGTTGATGTTCAACTTTCTCACTTTCTGCAGGACAGTCTGAATCATTAAGTGGATTTAAATCAGACATGTTCTTAAAAATGAAGATAGCTTCTGCTTTATCTTTCAAGACGTGATTATTAAAGTCAGAACCTCCAGAATGTGATCCACCACTGGAATCTGAAGTCTTGGATTCAGCGGAAGAAGTGTGTGTACTCAGATTCCCACAAAAGTTTGAGGACTGTGATTCATCTCCAGAAACACCGGAAAGAACCTGAGTGATGCCAGCATCTGCCTGGGAGAGACTTCTTTGTGTGAGACAAGTGTTCATTTGGGTACAGTTAATGGGGCTCTCTCCATCTGGTCCATGTCCTGTCTTGGTGGATACATGGCATGATGGCTCTGCAGAGGTAGGATGTGTTATTTGATAAAGCTCAGAGTGCAGACATGCAACAGTAGAGCTCTTTTCATCTGATGGTAATTTAGACAAAGCCTGATCTGGATCTCTCAAACATTCTGAAGTAGTCTCATCAGCTACTTCACTTCCCAGTCTATTGTTGTCAGGGACAGATTCACTCACTGAAGCACCTATGTTTTCTTTTGTACACACATTTTTGGAAACATTATGTTGAACACAGATGCTGACATCCTCCAGCTGGGCTGCAGAGTGTTTGCATGACGTAAATGAGTCAGAGAATATTTTACAAGGGGATTTGTATTCATCTAAAGAAATCCTGCCTTCAGATGAGACATCAATTATTTTTGTGATGGCTGGTTGAAATTCACTTCCAGTTTGGGTTGAACTCTTGGATTCTCCTGAGTTTCTCCATGTAGTTATAGCAGGTGTGTCCTGCACAGACTGGTTATGGTTCCATCTTGTAACTTCATCACTTGCTCCGGGTGATGGCCTGGACAGCCGTTCTACAACTGAGATCAACAAGGAAAAAGCACCTGAGTCAGATCAATCAAACAACGGTTGAAACCATACGTCTATATACAAAAGACACATTTTTCTCACAGTCTGAAGTTAAATCAGACCAAACCTCTCATGTGTCAGTTTTCAAAAATAACTTTCATTTGCTAAATGCCACAAGAATGATGTGCCACAACAACAGGTTGACAGCTGACGTAACAAAATAATCTGTTACAGAACTAAATCAGAGCTAGAGCAAAAGAAAGAAATTGTATCTATTTACATCCATCTTCAATCACAGGGTGTATTGAGGATGGATGTAAATAACAATTGAATAATGAACTATACTTTTCCAACAGCTAAAGCAAGAAAGTTTAAACACTAATGAATAAATTTGTTTCTTACAGGAGGATCTCCCTGCACAGAAAAAACATTTTGTGTGGGAATGGATGACAATTGGATCTGAGACAGAAACCATGATTGACTACAGACTAAAACTGAAGACTGACATGAGCTTTATGAATACAACAATGACCAAGGTGACCATTTTTAGACTCTACAGACCTGATGAAATAAGCACTTTATAAAAGATTCCATTAGGGAGTCTAGACTAAAATTGGCCATTCTATAACTCATGGATGTCATAAAAAACAAGATTGAATAAATACATTGAAATATTTAAAACAGTTTTGGTGAACACAAAACAATATTAGAAATATTGGAAAATAATGTTTCTTTAAACAGGACAATATAAAAGGAAAATTAAATGACTTAATGTTTTTGGGTGATGTTCTTAAAAAGATGTAATTTGGATGGACTATTTGAAAATTAAGATCAACTGACGTGAAAAATACCTTAAAACACTGAGAATGAAGTTGTGTTCTTTGTTTTATTAGGGGCATGGGGGGCCAATAAACAGCCCCAACCAGTTTTGTTCAGCTTGAAGTGGGGGTTACAACCTGCATCATCTTGGTTAAAGAATGTGAATGACTTTGTGTGATTGAGAATGAATTAGTTTATTGTGAGGAGAAATTGATGTCACATTGTCTAACTTTAGTGAATAGATGTATTGATACTTTTGTAATCTTCAAACTATGTAGAAATAGTAAATGTTTATGTTTATGGCCACGGTAGTGATAAATCTAGGGAAAGTTACATAAGGGTCTTATATTTGCACAGATCCTTGATTAAACTTTCTTTTTTTAAAGGCAGAAAAAGTCATAAAATTATTGGAGAGTCACATGGCTTTAATAATTCTTTGGACTGTTACACATGGACAATATTAGCATTGGATACATTTATTTTGACAAAATACTCCAGAGAGATTTCTAAAATTTTAATGATTACATAAATTATACTTTGACATCAAAATTTATTTTAAAGCAGAATCATCTGCTTGTAAAATAGGAGGGGTTTTACTTAAGATTTTAGGGGTAACATTGGAAACAAACAGTGATATCTGCTGTTTTGAAACTAGAAATTTTATTCATTGGTAATGGTTTCAAATTTGTTTGGTATAATGAAAATTGGAAATTAAAATTTTGGCACACTTTTTATTTTTCAGGTTATCTTTTAGAATGGGGATGAAAAAAAACAGGACAGATTTACTTGGAGCACACTACAAATTTTATAAATTCTTATGGCAGGAAGTCTTGACTGATTATAAATACTTTGGAATTACATGAAAAGGAGGAATTTAACATTAATGAGAACTGAGAAATTATGGTATTTAGCAGATTTGATTTTTCATCAAGACCTATTCTAAATTTTTTTCTCTTATTTTATCCTCAAAACAGGAATTCTTTTTCATTGACAGTGATCACTATATAGTGTTTAAAGAAGGCTGCAGGACTGGTAAAAACAAAAAAAATATGATTGGGTATATGACCCAGATAGCACAGAATCATTGAAACAACATTGAATCAATGTCAGCCAGAAACATTGAATCAACGTTGAACGCTGACATTGAAACAACATTGAAAGTGGTCGGTGACTTGTATGTTGAATCAACGTTAGGGTTTCAACCATTACTGACATATCAATGTTGATTCAACCATCATCTGTATGTCAACTTACATGCCTATTTGTGTTGATATTACATTGAATCAGTTAGGAATCCACGTTGATTCAACCATCAACTGAACGTGGATCTGCATGCATATCTGTGTTGATTCTACATTGAATCAATGTTGATTCAACCTTCATCTGAAGGTGGATCTGCATGCATATCTGTGTTGATTCTACATTGAATCAGTTAGGAATCAACGTTCATTCAACCATCATCTGAACGTGGATCTGCATGCAGATTTGTGTTGATTCTACATTGAATCAATGTTGATTCAACACTCATTTGACTGTGGATGTACATGCAGATTTGGGTTGTTTTTATATTGAATGAAAGCTAAGGATTTATGTACATTTTAGGTCTGATAGGTCTACATCATAACATGCCACTAAAAGTTTCTTCACTGGTGTTAAACACTATTATTGGCAGATGATGGGTAAACTGTGTACAAAAGTTTAAAAATGACAACATGGGTTTGATTTAACATTTTATTTAAGAAAAGAGGGACAGATCTTTAAACATATTTGATTCCTTTCTGACTGTCAAAACAGTCTGTTGTCCACAGAAGAACAGAGTCCATGAGGTTAAGCTTTGTACTGTATGAAGTAGGGAAATGGTACAAGTTGTGGTAACCCCAGTTTGACTCTGGTTGGCGTCACTTTGATTCCTTGTGATGTCTTCCTCTCATTCTGGCGCATAATGAAGCCACTTCTTGACAGTTTTGCTGCAGTCCTCAAGAGTCAGCTTTCGGTCAAACTGCAGAGCAACAGCTGAAAAAAATAAAAGTGAGGAAGGTGCCGGTTAGAAATATGATAAACATTTGAAAAGTTCTGAAACACAATGAAAGATTAAACAGTGTACTGGTTACAGGTCTGAGATCAAATACAAACCATATAGTTCTCCATGTACACTCACTGTTAAATTAATATCTTAATCTCTCATTAATATTTATCTTAATGTTTACATATACAACTACATTTACCCATTAAGCTGCAGTATAGTGTAGGATTTATGATATTGATATTAAATCAATATTTAAAATAAAGGGCTGTTTATCAGACAACCTAACAATAAAACTCAGGGAGGATCAGGTTTATTTAACACACCAGAGACAAATAAATAGAACAAAAGGGGATTTATAGTGTAGTTGGAAAAATTATAATTTATACAGAATAAACTTCCATCAAATAGCTGGTTCAATCTTCCATCAACTACAAATATTTCCAAATAAGTTGATTAAATTCCTTAAAAAGTGTCTATATGCTATTAAAGATCCCACACAAGTAACAATAGTCCAGTTCAATTTAACCAGTTACCAATCCAAGGATCAACAGACTGAATCAGTCATTAGCAGGTTTAGTTCAGTGTTTCACCTGCCTTACATGTTAAGTGTTTCCCTTCTGCCTCACCTGGATTGAATCTGTGGATGATTAACAACCTTCTGCACTTCTTGATGGCTGCAGACGGTCATGTAATCATCCAACTCAGCTGTTCTGGTACAGAGGCTCATTTAAGCACGTCCCTAAGCATATCATAATAAAAAGTTAAAAACAAGTGATTACTATCACAACAATTTAAAGCCCACCTGGAGCAGCCAGCCTTACACTTCCTTGTCCACCACATGCTCTCCCAGACCAAACAATAGACCCCGCCCTATTTTAAAAACTCAAATCCCACAAAATCTCACAGGATTTCATACTTAGGCCTGGAGTGGTGGGTAGGAGGAAAATAATACAAAAGGAGACATGACCTCAATTATTAAAAATATCCGTTTTGCCCCAAAATAACCAGGATTACTATGGGCACAAAACAGTGCCCTTATTTTTCAATAAACACATTTAAGATCAAAGTAATATTGAAAAACTTACCATAAAAGTGCTCAGCGGAGAATTCAATTCAGAAGCCGGTAGCAAACAAGCCAGCAGCAAAGTGGCTTTTTGGTTGGGACAAACCACAAGTGTAAAATTGGGGAGGTGGACTGTACAACTCCTAGTACAGACTTGTAGATGTTTTTGTGTCAACACATTATGCACAGTCAGTAATAATATTTACAGACAAGTAAGAAAATGTACAGAAAGGAATCACAACCCACTGTTCTCAACATGTAGTGCTTAATTTGAAACGTGATTAACCCCCACCTAGTAATAAAATGTTCTGACCCAGAGCTCAAGGAGGGGGAGGGAAGAAGGGATGAGAGGGGGTAAAGAGGAGAAGGTTGGGAGGAGCGGCTGGGTGGGGGAGGTTTGGGAGGGAGTAGGGGGAGATGAGGAGGTGATGAGGGCTGCAACAAACTGCCCAGATTGCACACAACGGTAAATCAACATTGAATTATAGTCAGAAGGGTTGATTTTTGGTTGAGGTCAACAAGTGACGGTTGATCAACCATCAAACAACCATCCACCTCCAGCCAAGTAACCAATGTTGAAACTGTGTCATTGAATCAATGTTGTTTTGTGGTTGAAATCTCATGAATGAAATGCTAATGTCTGATCAACGACTGATCAATGTTGAATCAATGTTGAATCAATGTCAGCTGTTTTGCCACACCCCTTCCCCTCCTCTCCTCCTCATCAGAGCTCTGGGTCAAGTTTCACCCGATTGAGGGGTAGATGGGCCCAGGTGGGGGGAAAAGAGGTGTGTGTGTGTTTTTGGCAGGTGGAGGGAAGGGGGTTGGGCGTTTGAATGGCAGGCGGTGGTGAGGGGTGCAAAAAACACCTTACATTGATTGAACACTTTGATTACTAGTTTTTCCCCAAACTTTATCCTCAAGGCAAACTGACCTGCATGCTTTCAGTTCAGCAAAACCTTGTTAATCAAATGTTAATTAAAATCATGTGTGCTGAATTAGGGAAATGCCTAAAACTTGCAGGGCAGTGTGCCTGGTGCCGGTGCTGAAAAACACTGGATTCGATGTGGCATTTCAATCAATGAATGTTAATTGGCTAGAATTGAATGGTTGTTTGATGGTTGATCCAGCTTCTGTCTTTGACCTGAACCATACATGCAACCTTTGTGATCATAATTCAACATTGAATTAACATCGTGTGCTATCTGGGTAGTTCTTTCCCAAACCTTGACGTCAATCAAACTGACCTGCGTTTTTTCAGTCAGAATGGTTGATTTTTGGTTGAGGTCGACAACTGACGGTTGATCAACCATCAAACAACCATCCACCTCCAGCCAAGTAACCAATGTTGAAACTGTGTCATTGAATCAATGTTGTTTTGTGGTTGAAATCTAATGAATGAAATGCTAATGTCTGATCAACGACTGATCAATGTTGAATCAGTGTCAGCTCTTTTGCCACACCCCTTCCCCTCCTCTCCTCCTCATCAGAGCTCTGGGTCAGAGCATTTTATTAGTGAGTGGGGGGTATTACATTCTAAATTAACCTCTGTAAAGGATAGTGGGTGAAGATTCATTTCTGTACATTTTCTTTCTTTTTCATAAAAAAGTCCTAATGACCATTTGTGTGTGATATAGTGACACAAAAACATCTACAACTTACTACAAGGAGTGGAGCGGTCCACCCCCACCATTTACATGAGTGGGATGTCCCAAACACACAGCCACTTCGCTGTTGGCTTGTTGGCAAAAGATGTTAATTCAATGTTGAATTGCCATCATGTGCAATCTGGGCAGGTGCAGAGCTAGGGGGGGGGGGGGGTGCTGGGGGTGCTGGGGGTGCGGTTTCAAGTCGCTTAAATGTCTGATTATAGACTGAGAAAGTCTACTGCCTGTTGAGAAAGGTCTATTTAATGTTAAAGTTACTTTCCCTCAATGGAATATATACTAGTCAGTCCCAGTGACCGTTTCACTCATGGTTTAGCCGATGTGTTTCCTGGGTAACGATCAACCAAAAAACGCAGACCAACCTCCCCGCCCCTCGCTCAACAGTTTCTGGTAGCGCAGGCGATAAACGTCAGGGGCCTGGTGATTCGTTAGGGGTCCAGTAATTAGCCCCGCCCCCCAGCCCAACGCTGACTTGTTCCGCTAGTGAATCGGGGCACAGAACGGAATCACAACTCAGTGTTGTCAACACATACTGCTTAAGTTAAAACGTGATTAACACTCACCTAAAAGGGGTTGTGCTGTGGTGGCGCAGGGGTTAAGCACAAACCACAATCAAGGCCTCAGTCCTCAACACAGCTGTCACAGGCTCAATTCCTGACCTTGGCAACCTTTGCTGCATAAACCCCCCTCTCTCATTACCCACCTTCCTGTCAATCAACTATCAAATAAAGGCCACTAGCCAAAACAATCTTTTAAAAAATGAAAAACCACTTAAAATTAAAGTTGTTTCACCCGATTGAGGGGTAGATGGGCCCAGGTGGGGGGAAAGAGGTGTGTGTGTGTTTTTGGCAGGTGGAGAGAAGGGGGTTGGGCGTTTGAATGGCAGGCGGTGGTGAGGGGTGCAAAAAACACCTTACATTGATTGAACACTTTGATATACTAGTTTTTCCCCAAACCTTATCCTCAAGGCAAACTGACCTGCATGCTTTCAGTTCAGCAAAACCTTGTTAATCAAATGTTAATTAAAATCATGTGTGCTGAATTAGGGAAATGCCTAAAACTTGCAGGGCAGTGTGCCTGGTGCCGGTGCTGAAAAACACTGGATTCGATGTGGCATTTCAATCAATGAATGTTAATTGGCTAGAATTGAATGGTTGTTTGATGGTTGATCCAGCTTCTGTCGTTCACCTGAACCATACATGCAACCTTTGTGATCATAATTCAACATTGAATTAACATTGTGTGCTATCTGGGTAGTTCTTCCTCAAACCTTGACCTCAATCAAACTGACCTGCATTTTTTCAGTTCAGCAAAACCCCGTTAATCAGACGTCAATTAATATCATGCGTGTTGAATTAGGGAAATGCCTAAAACTTGTAGGGGCTGGAGGACCAGTGGTGAAACACACTGGATTCGACGTTGGCATTTCATTTATTTGATGTCAACCACAAAACAACATTGATTCAATGACACAGTTTCAACATTAGTTAATTGGCTAGAATTGAATGGTTGTTTTATAGTTGATCCACCATCAGTTGTCGACCTCAACCAAACATGCAACCTTTGTGATGATAATTCAACATTGAATTAACATATTTTCCAACAAGCCAACAGCAAAGCAGCTGTGTGGTTGGGCTATCCCACTCATGTAAACGGTGGGGGTGGACCGCTCCACTCCTTGTAGTAAGTTATAGATGTTTTTGTGTCACTATATCACACACACACACAGTCAGTGAGAATTGTTATGAACAAGTAAGAAAATGTACAGAAAGGAATCAGCACCCACTATCCTCTACAGTGCTTAATTTAAATGTGATAACCCCCGCTCAGTAATAAAATGCTCTGACCCAGAGCGCTGATGAGGAGGAGAGGAGGGGAAGGGGTGAGGGAATACAGCTGACACTGATTCAATATTGATCAGATGTTGATCAGACAACAGCATTTCAGTCATTAGATTTCAACGACAAAACAACACTAATTCAATGACACAGTTTCAACACTGGTTACTTGGCTAGAGGTGGATGGTTGTTTGATGGTTGATCCACCATCATTTGTCGTCTTCAACCAAAAATCAACCATTAATCAGACTTTGGCATTTCAGTCATCAGATTTCAACCACAGAACAACATTGATTCAATGACACAGTTTCAACAATTTGATTGGATGGTTGTTTGATGGTTGATCCACCGTCATTTGTCGACTTCAACCAAAAATCAACGATTCTAACTATTTTTCAACGTTGATTTAACATCATGTGCTATCTGGGGAGTTAAATAGGAAATTATGAAACGGCAAGATATTGATTTAAGGTTCATTATATTTGTTACAAAACATTTCTGTCTCAGAGACAACTTATGATTCAAATCTAAATTGAAATATTATGTTGAGATTCTAATAAATTTGCTACTTTCACTTTAATGTGGGGATTAATACAATGGAACAGGAGTAATAAGAATTCAGCTTAAAGCAGATAGAATTTATTGGGGGGGGGGGGTTAAGAGACCGTCTCATCCAGCTTGGAATTTTTTTTTTTTTACTAACAAACTAACTAACTGAACTAATCACTTATGTTTCTTTCAAGCACAAACAGATTGGAAAACAATTGGATCACAGCATATCTGTCTGTGAGTTGAATTAATACTTAAATCCAGATCCCCCTAACCATTCGATTTGGAAAGCAATAACATGTTACAGTACTGCAAAATCTTTGTCTCAGAGGAATTTTCAAATTTATTTTAACTCCTCTGTCTAAATTGATCATTTCTAATTTGTGGGTTTAAAATGAAAGATGATACAGCTTTTCTAGAAAAGCAATCCAAATTCTGATTTTTAATTGTTTATGATGATGAAACATGTCGTCTTCAAGGTACAATTTTTAGCTGGAAAAATCAACAGAGTCATTGCACAATATTTCTGATGACAATAGAAATATTGTCAGAAATGTTTGTGATTTGTTTTGATTGGATATACTTGAAATTAAGCCCTAGGCGGAAATTCAACTTGTAAGACTCTTCCGGCATCACCTTCACCCCAGCCAATCAGGACGCACCACCTCTACCTCGATCCAATCACCTGGCAAGAGCTCCTTGAAAAGACGAAGCAACCACAGATCCACCCGCTTCAACTGTGTTTCAACCCACCTCCTCCCCGTTTCCGCCACCAGCCTCCCAGACGCCTCCAGGTCCCCTCAAGACTCCTCTCTCCGAGCTCCGCTCCACCACCAGTGACCGGGCCCGGGGGAAGACCTACCTGAGCTTCGTTCGAGCCGATCATTCAAGCTCGCTGTGATTCTCAGCACGCACGTCTTCTGCCGGTGTGCGAGCGCCAAATTCTTGGTCCAATAAAATTGTTTAACTGCTGTTTCTCTCTCTGTGTGAGTCTCTACAGCAGGGGTCCCCAAACTTTTTCCTGCGAGGGCCACATAACTGTTCCCTTTTCTGGTCGGGGGCCGTTTCACAGTGTGAAACTGTGGACCGGGAGGGGGCTGGATTACTGCCGACGACATATTCGCGTTTGTAGATAGATT
Source organism: Poecilia mexicana (assembly GCF_051168715.1). Classification (NCBI taxonomy): domain Eukaryota; kingdom Metazoa; phylum Chordata; class Actinopteri; order Cyprinodontiformes; family Poeciliidae; genus Poecilia; species Poecilia mexicana. The sequence continues at coordinate 32,719,187 of NW_028263378.1, read as the reverse complement.
TTTACCCAGAATGCAAATGGAAAAAAACCGTGAGCGAAACGGTGACTGGTACTGACTAGTATATATTCCATTGAGGGAAACTAAGTTTTATATCTGCTCAAGAGCCCCCCTGGTGGTTGAAGAAAAATCCACATATATATGAAAAAAAACACTGAATGCTCTCTGGGGGCCAGACCAAATGAGGAGGCGGGCCAGATCCGGTATTGTTCAGGGGGCTGGACCAAATGAGGAGGCGGGCCCACGGGCCGTAGCTTGGGCACCCCTGCTCTACAGATTGAAATTGGGGTAGATTTAAATGGGATATTTGGGAATAAGTCTGATATTTTTTAATGGGTTTGATAAGCATATTTTTCCAAATTGATGTTAATTAAGATTCTTGGTTCAAGTTGGGTTTATAAATAAACTTCTTGTAGTATGCTCTTATGTAGAATAAATTGAATTCTATAAGCAAGTGTGTTTCATCTCTCTGATGAATACACACACAGGTAAACAGACCCAAAAAAGAAAGTCCATCACATATCCATCGTTGCCGTGCACCACTAAAGATCACAAGAAAATATGGCTGAGCAGATCAGATTGAAATGAGTCATAATCATTACTCACGTCACTGTCCTTATTTGTGAAGAGGGGATCAAAAAGAATCAGAACATGCTTATAGATCAAACCCCTGACACCGTTCGTTCCAGAGCGTTTGCTTCCATAATCTCCCGCTGGCGTTATTTCAGCCTAAACTCTCCATGCACTCCATTGCTTTATCCGGGAAAATAAAAATCTTCCCTAGTGAAAAAAAGTATACAGTATGTCAAACATACTTACATTTGTGAAAGTACATTTTAAGTATACTAAGTATTAAGTGTACTACCTATAAATATATATGAAGTGAACTAAAATTATGCTTGTACCAATTTCAAAATTATAACATTAAACACACTTAAATATAATTGTACCAAAATATAAGTATAAATATAAATATAATTGTAATACACTTTTAAGAACTTTATTAAATAAAAGTATACTTTAAGTGAACAAAATATCTATTTGCCCAAGTGTAAATATACCCTTGCTCAAGTGTATATTTAAAAGATATTTTAAATATCTGTCAAAGATATTTTGTATATATTTTAAAATATATGCTCAAAATAGATTTTTTTTAAATTCACTGAACGCTTACATTAAATTATTAATTTCAGTAAGTTTTAAATTACGTCTTAGTGTATATTTTAGGTTAATAAAGTATGCCTTTTTAGGTGCCTTAATAATCTTTTACTATTTTTGTTAAAATTGCAAAGAATAAAAAAATTATAATCCTGATTTAATGTTATTTAACAAAGTACCCAATCCATTTTCAGATGTATGATGTAATATCATTAAGTCAATGGCATTTGCTCCAGTTCATACTTCAGACCAGATAGATGGTGGCGGTATTGCACACTTTCATTTAAAAAAAAAACGCCATAAAGAGAAGAAAAGCCTTGAAACCAGGGAAGATAACAGACGCTGTTCAAATTCGCCATTTTTACTCGCATAATATTGTCTTAAAAGTACAGAGGGTAGGGTTGCCACCCATCCCTTAAAATACGGAATCGTCCCGTATTTGGCTGTTAAATGTTGCGTCCCGTATCGGTTCAAAAACGGGACGCAATTTGTTCCGTATGTAACGGGTATTAGATATACAGATGAAATTCCTGCTAAAATATGTTTCACAGTTATCCTGTAATTGGTGGTTTTTGGCGCCCCCTACTGGTTATCTATAAATTGGATGAGAAACCAAAAATTCCACACAGTTGGTTCAGCGCTCTGTTGTGGTAAGTCAACAAATCCGGTTCTCTTCTAAATGGTATTGGAGGTTTGTTCAGGAGGGTGACTGGAATCTTTGTTGCATTGCACAGAGCCATAGGTTGACCGGTAGAGAGGTTCACTGCGCCATGTGTTTTATCAACCACTGATTACAGGTAATTATATTAAATGTCAGTAATTTATTTTGTCAGATATGAGTATCAGTTTGTCTGTTAGTTTGTTATATTTATCAGTTTGTCAGTTGTGGTTGCCATTCTGTTTGTTGGGTTCTATGGCAACATGACATGTTTCTTTTCCACTAATCCCCAGAGAGCTTTTAATGACTGTTGTTGTATTTATTATTCATATTTTTATTTGTATTCTAAAACTATACGATCAAATGGCCTTGAAAATATAATGTGGGAATTCACTATAATTGTTTGTGAATTACACAGTTGGTTCAGCGCTCTGTTGTGAGCCATAGGTTGACCGGTAGAGAGGCTCACTGCGCCATATGTGTTTTATCAACCACTGATTACAGATTGCAATAAATCATCTAAAAACCTACCAACCGGCCTCCGAGTGTGCATAACAGGGCGGACGGGTAAAGACAGAGCTGTTACACGTATTTCTATAAATGTCCGATAGACGCTTATCACACACACATATCAAGACTAAGTATAACAATAATAACCAAAATAAAACACAGGATATATTAAGGTCAGCTAAATTGTCGTGGCGGGAGCTAAAGGACCCCCAGAACGCTACGGACCGATGCTGTTGTGGTTGCATAGAGACGGACACTACGTAGCCGCGGTGAGCTGCTATCGACCGCGTCTTTTTTAAAACATGCTTAACCCGATACTCCACCGTCCTTAGAAGCAAAACCTCTCGTAAAGATACAGACGTCAGAGGGAAGACTAAAATCCCAGGCTGAATCATGTTAGTGTGGATGAATACAGGCAATTAAAACAAATGTGTTCATCCTGGCACCAGACATCAGCGTCTCTTCATCCCTCAATCAAATCCTGAGGCTGATATGGTACAGAACATTTTGCTATGATTGATTAAGTTTCTTATTGTGGTTTTAGTAGACTGTTATTGTTTGATTATTAGATAATCAATTATTTGCTCATATATTGTATAGTAGTATCAGCCAAAATAATATAAATGGCCATTTGAAGAAGAAATCATACTAAGAGATTAACAGTAAATACATAAATATTTCCTACTTTAAAAAGATTTGTGAGGTCTTTCTGTTTGTTTCATTAAGAAATGTTGACATATTAATTCAGTGTTCAGTCGTCATTTAATGTATTACTAATGTCAGACACAGACCTTCTGCCCAGGGGCGGTTCTAGACGGGGCCAACAGGGGTGCAGAAGAAATTATGCTAAATAAATGTCTTTTGTTAACATTCAGAGGTGGATTTTTTTAACCTTCACAATTTTACTTTAATGATGAATTAAAAATTATAGTGATGCACTTTTAGCTGCTGTATTGAGATAGGATCACACTTTCCATCTGCTAGATCAGGATCTGCAACCTGACCCAACCTGTATCTTTGGAGACACAAGTTGCTCTTTGGCTCACTTGATATGACAAATAATGAAATATTGCTCTTTTTTATTGTTTCATTCTTTTTTAAGTGTGGCCATGGAAAAACACTAACTATCCTTGCCCACGTGGTATGCTAACATGCTCATTCGGGCATGAAAGAGAAATGGTAGATTAAACAAGGGGAATAAATTCTGTTGAATTATTTTAAAATCAACTCATGTTTATTAAGCACTTAGTGTTGGTAACACACAGTTAACTGTTAAAACTGTGGCCACCTGCTCAGTAAAAAAAAAGAAAAAAAAAAAGCCTTCCACCATGAAGATGATGTGGAGGTTCATCCTCAGAACTGGTTGTTGATCTGATGGAGCCAGAGCTTCTTCTGAGACAGGAAAGTCTTTAGGTTTTCTAATTCCTGATCCCTGGCTTCCTCTTTCATTTTCATTTGCTTAGACTGCAAAAATATGTTGAAGATAAAAACAATGATGGATGAGTTATAACAGCAGCCTCACAATATCAAAGTCTCTGGCATACTGAGCTCAATTAAAACCAGGTTAAGTTTATGAAGAAAACTATTAAGTCGCAACAAACAGAGCCTTTATGCAGTTATAACATGAAGCTGAATGATTGTTATAGTAATAATCATAGAAGTCACAATAAAATTGATAAAGTAATTATTTCTGAAACCAACTTAAGTTTGTTTATATCTTTACTCCACCGTTTATGATTAAACGAATATAACGCTCTTGTTAAATGCGCAGGTCTGACTGCAAGGTTCAGTGTTAACCACTTTGTAGAATCAGAAGTAGGTACGGCATGGAGTCATGATTGGGGTGGATAATTGATGCAACGAGGTTTGTTTATATTGCTATTTATTGGAGTGGAAATAATATGTTGGCATTTAGCTTTTTAACCCACATGCAAGAACACAATCAGGAAGAGTCCGGTAAGTGTACAATAATAAGTTTATTGATTCCAAGGGAAAAGGCATTGGGAGTGCGTGCTGGAACGGCTGACCAGGTCGTCTTACTGTCGGCCAGAAACAACGGGTTAGAGAGGAATGGTAAGAGGTTTCCAGAAATGAATCGGATGGTATCTTACTTGGTGAAGTCGTGAACAGAGCACTGAATAGTGAGGCTTCGTTGGAGGCCGGACAGGTAGTAGAGACAGAGCGAACGGGGTACCACCCGGTCCAGTCGTTCCTCTCTTCTCCAGCTAGGTTCGGGCTCGGACCGGCAGATCCTCTTGCGTCCCGAAGGGGAGTCCGCTGGAGACGGACCGACGTCAGGGGAAAGGGTGAGCACATGAGGGATGGCGTCCGACTGGTACCACCAGTGGCGTCGGGGAGGAACACATGAGGAGAGTGACTCACGACAGCGAGAGCCTCCGGTCAGACGACGCACTCAGGGATGACATAGCGACAACAGGATTACCAAGGTAAGCAACACTCAGGTGAAGAAGTATGAGAGGCCCCATAGGCCAAAACCTACAAACTCTCTTACACGTACTATCAAACCCTCTCACATTCGCTATCAAACCCTCTCACATTCGCAGTCAAACCCTCTTGCACGTACTATCAAACTCTCTGACAGAGTTTGATTGCAACGAAGTTATCTTAAAATTTCAGTTTCTGATTGGACCCCTGGTAGGCTTTTCAAAATAAAAGCGGACCTCCGGTTTATGTTTGATTCATGTTTCTCTCCTGCGGCTTTAAAAATGTAAAACTTTGTGTTAATTGATTTGCTAAATGTTAGAGCCATAAATAGGAAATATTTAAGTTATTAGTAAGATGGTTTGTTTGTATTTTATAAAATTTAGTTTGGACGATTGATATTTGTTTAGGCATTTTTATTGTGCAATTTAGTTTTATTTTGAAAGGTATACGGAATGAAACATATATTGGATCTATGGGCTCTTTGCACCTAAGGCGTTGACGTCACATCTCCAGGAGCTAATGCGGCTCACTTTTTTCCGCTTTGAGTTACCATGACTGGTAGAAAAGACTAAGTTGTATTTCAGATGCAAAAAAACAATACTATTAACATTGTTGTCTCCCTAATATAATGGGCTTTTAAGTTTTCGTTAATTTCCAAGCGATCCTGAATTAAGAAGATGGTTTGTAAATATCTGTCGCTACCAGCTAACGCCGCACAGCAAAGTTTGCAGCCTTCACTTCACTCCGGATCAGCCTAAAACTACCGGGGATACGGATGGTAAATAAAGGAGCCTCCCTGAGTTATTTCCATGGAATCACTTCTATATTCAGCCTGAAAGAGTTTATGGGAACGAGAGAGCAGACCAGAGCCAGACAGCCGAGCGACTGATCCGCCTGTACATCCTGCTGTAAACACCGTCCTATCTGAGCTCTTCACAAGAAACATGCAAAGGTAATAAAACGAAATAACACGGAGACATGAAGCAACACGGTCATATTTTTCTAAAAGCAGCAACTTTGAACCTGAACAGCTGAACCAGATCTCTGACACCAGAGCTGCGCTACTGTTAAGCTATGAGGCTTGTGCTTCGTCAGGCTTCGGAAGTAAAAAGCCCGAACCGTAACCTCCCCGTTAGTCTGTGACACTAACGACAATAAACACACATAATATACTTGAAAATAAGATAAATACATTGTCCGTTAGAATGTTTAGATACTTAAATAGCACATTTTACAAGAACAATGTCCGAGAATATTGCCTACTAGCATAAGCTAACGTTAATGTTAGCCACAAAGTTTAAGTAAAACTCACCTTCGTGTCAGTGAATGTATAACGAGGCGAACATCTTAAAACCTTTCTCCAGCTGACTTGTTGGGGCTTCGGATCGATGTACAAACCTTGGCCAAGCCCTGCAAGCACCTAATGTAAATGATATTTGTATTGGATCGGAAACAATCCAGCCGCTTTACCCCGAAGGCGGAAGCTGAGGTGCAAAGAGCCCATTGCCATAACACTAAAGGAAATCATATATCTGAAAATAAATTAAAACATATTATGTTGGCAAAAAATTCTGTAAACCACATATGTGCTACCTCAATCAAAATTGCTGACATTTGACATTTAACAAATGACATTTGACATTTAACAAATCTTTCAGATTACATAAACAATACCTTACCAGGTGCTTTTCTGACTTCAGGATGATACAGGGACACCAATAAGACCAATTTTAACTGAGGTTGCACATATGTGCTTTACAGGATTTTTTGCCCACAATATTTTTTCAGATACATAATGTTTTGCAAATTAAAACCCTCTATGGCATGGCGTTGCCCTCAGGCAACAAACCACATTTCTGTACCTCACGTTGCTCTGCAATTTTATTTTGGGGGGAATGATTTAAAATACCTCCAGACATATTTTTGTCCAAATAAAAGAGGTATTGAGGTTCATATGACCTTTTACTTAGAAGAGGAACAGTCCTTTTTATGAAGTAGAGGTGCATGCTACACCTTGCCTCCTACTTGTAAGTTATACATCACTTTTCTTCATGTTTAAATTTGGGTCACTCTAACTAAAAATATTTTAATATCTGTAAGTATGTAAAGAAGCATTATAGATCATTTCAAGACAATTTTTTAAAATAATTTATATGCTAAAACTGTGTTTTTTTGTTTGTTGCCTCAGGGCAACATTGCGCAGTTAGGGGCCTTTTGCTCAGACAACATTATTCTAATGTGATGATATTCAATTGATTACAAAATAATTATCAAAGCCAATTTTTTTTTAACTTTATTATTAACTAACAGCAACAGGAGATGGATGCAAGATCATTTCATGGACAAAAGGTGCATGGTTCATAAGCTGGGGTCATTCCCAATGAAAACATGAGGATCCATTGTAAAACCATTATTTCATTGTTTGTTTATCCTCAAAACTAACTTCAGTCCCAAAGGGTGGAGAGCTGGTCATCAATGAACAAATGGCCCCATTCCAAGGCAGGCAAAGACTGAAGCAATACCTGCTAAACCCAATTATACGGGTCTGCAGGGTACTTCATATGGCTGGTGCAGATGGTGTTCCTTACAACTTGAAAATCTACACAGGGCCAAATCTACCAGATATGGGAGCTGGTGGAAATGTTGTCATTTGCTTGGCTCAAATTCTACCAAAAAAATCAGAACTACAAACTCGTATAACCTGCACCCCTAACTCCTGTCACTGAAATGAATCTGGTCACTACAACCCAGATAAACAGATGGTGATTCCCAGGTACGCCAATAATCAAGTGCCAAAAATGTGATGCACACTTTTTTTCACATCAGCAAGCAATTCCTTCCTGATGTTTAACATATAATGGGGAAAAAGACTGATTTCAACATCCTTAGTGATTCTAACTCTGCCAAACATACCCATGTACAAACACACAAATGCTCGTTTTAGTAAGTTGCGCAAATGTACCATTCATTAATGAAAGTTAGTTGTTTATTTTATATTTGGTGAGTTGGAACCATGTCTCATTTATTTTTGTCAAAAAAGGTTTTTTATGAATATAGTTTTTGTTTGATTTGTATTTCATTTCTCATAATCACTGTAGAAAACTTGCCGTTTTAGACCCCTTGTAGCGCAATGTTGCCCTGAGGCAACAAACCCAAATCCGGTTCCGGGAGATGTCAGGGTCCGATTTTATGATTGATATGTAATTAGGAACCAACAAGCTCCCAAAAGAATGCAGGAAAATACATTATGTATCAAAAAAAAAAAAAATATATATATATATATATATATATATATATATATATATATATATATATATATATAGTGTGGGCAAAAAATCCTGTAAAGCACATATGTGCAACCTATGTGGGGTGGGGGTGAGGGGGGAGCGAGCGTATGTTTTCCACGCTCCTTCAACCTTCCTTCGGGGGAGAGGGATTGGGGGGGCGCCGATTTATGTTTTCGCATCCACCTGAATAATGTGTAGTTGCGCCACTGCTAGTAATAGTAGTCCAGGAAGGAGGTGGAGAAGATTGATTGTTTTCACAGATTATCTGTCTCATAACAAACTGCTGACATGGTGACAGCTTTAACAAATATGGAGAAAACATATTTTTTTTATTTTATTATTTATTACTGCAGCTTGAATAAAATGCAACTACATAGCATTTTTGAGAAGTCTGGATTGCTTTATGTGTAGTTGCACGTTTCTCATGGAGAGACATTTGAGTAAGTTAAAACTAATAGAAAAAATTTAAGCAGCCAACTTGCATAATGGATGTGGACTGTTGGATGTTAAATTCATGAGCAGTAAATATTGTGCTAATAATCAGTATTGAACCAAAGAAAGCAAGGCAGATGCAAGCCTTTAAAATTTTAAAAACCCATGCTTTTTATGGGTCAAATAGACTCAAAAAATTGTAACAGCAGCTGCACAGGGGGGCCCAATCAAATTTTTTGTCAGGGGGCCCATGATTCCTGGCGGTGCCCCTGGTTGTAGATCACTAAACTGTCAATGTTTGATATGTTGAGGCATGAATACATTACTTTGTTAAACAACATTGCATCAAGTTCCACTATCAGGATTTTTTTTTATTCTTTGCCATTTTAACAAAAATAGTAAAAGATTATTAAGGCACCTAAAAAGGCATACTTTATTAGCCTAAAGTATACACTGAGAAGCAATTTAAAACATACTGAAATTAATCATTTAAAGTAAGCGTTCAGTGAATTTTAAAAAATTCTATTTTGAGCATATATTTTAAACTATACACAAAATATATTTAAAAGATATTTTAAGCATATTTAAAATATCTTAAATGTACTTACACTTGGGCAAATACATATTTTGTTTACTTAAAGTATACTTTTATTTATTTAATATATTTCTTAAAAGTGTATTTTGGTACAATTATATTTAAGTATGTTTAAGTTATAATGTCAAAATTGGTACAAGCATACTTTTAGTATACTTCGTAAATATTTATAGGTAGTACACTTAATAATTAGTATACTTCAAATATACTTACACAAATGTAAGTGTATTTGAAGTATACTAATGTACTTTTTTTTTCACTAGGGCCTTCCCCAACTTTTTTATGCGGGCCGTATCCTGGCACAGGCCATCCTCCTGAGATGCAATCCTGTCCTCTGCATCTGTAGTGCTTTGGACCAGCTCCTTTATCTCCATGGCCTGGCTCTTAAGCATTTCAGTCAGAATGTCCACTTTCTGGGAGATAACAGATTAAATGTTCCACTTAGCGAAGAGCAGGATAGAGTGTGGTGGCCCCACCAGCCTCTGGCAGCTCAACAGCTAGCTCCCTATTAGCCATGTTACCTGTGCCAGCCAGTTGAGCTCTACTTCACAGGTCTTGTTGGTTTTCTTTAGGATTTTGGGCGGCATTGTGCTGGAGTGAGTTGGAAGAACGTTTATCAGCTTTCATGTTACTACATTTAGTTGAGAAGTCTTAGTAAGAGGGTAAGGTAAGGTAAAGTAATTTTATTTATATAGCACATTTTCAGCAACAAGGCAATTCAAAGTGCTTTGAAAAGGGTGGTATTCTGCTCAGATATAAACTATATGGTGCGCAGCTCAACGAAGTTGACCACATGCTATGTCGCCATCTTGAAAAGCCCTCTTACTGCGGTTTTTAAACTCAGCAGAATGCTCCTCTTGTGGTCCAGCTTCTTTAGGAAGAAATTCATCTTAGTAATGAGTGTAGAAGCCACTGAGCCAGAACATCAATGTACATTACTGTGTGGATTTGATTTCAGGTATAAAAGTTACAAACAAAATGGTTTCAAACTGCAACCCCCTTTTCTTTCTGTTCAACAATCAGTGGTAAATAGTTGTTAACCACTGATAAACAACTGTTTACCACTAATTTAGAAATTAACCCAAGTTAATTGTGGCATGTTTTCTGATTGACAAAATAACACCCAGGTAGGGACATCTCCTCTGAGCTGCTAAATGAGTTGAAAAAATGGGCCAAACTTAGCTCTTTTTAAAACCCACTTGTTGAGGACCACCATTCTTTGTGTTGGTCTTACCTGAAGTTGCTCGCCTCACCTCCAAAGACACCATCACTGGAAGATGATGCATAAATTCACAGATTTCCTGGTAGCTTGAAGAGTTCACTGGTTTACCTCCTATTTTCACAATCTCATCACCAGGGCAGAGTTCAGTTTCACAGTTCTAGAAGATAAATAAGAAAGCAACTTAGAGCACCATTTTAACAATGCTTCACTCTAACACATGATTTTTGGTACATCACTGAAATAAATTGACGTTGATTCACACGTTACCCATTCAGCAGCACGGTCAGGCTTTAAACCATCAATCATAACTCTCAGAGGTGATGACATAATCTCCAGGTCCAGCCCGAACGTCTCTTCTTCTTTTCTCTTTAAGATAACAGTGTGAAAACCTCTGAAATCTTCCCTTTCAAAGAGCTGTCTGGGTGTCAGGCTTGTAGCTAACTCTTCTCCACTTGGTATGGCGTTAGATAGCATCTGTGGTAAGTGTGGAGATGTGGGTTTTTGTTGCTGGGTCAGTGGTTCAGTGTTTTCAGCTTTATCTGATGCCTCATCATTACTGAACTCATCCTCAGAGTATATGACCTTTCGTTGGCGGAGAAGTGGGCTCTTCATTGAGGTGGTACTGGAGGCAGCGAGGGCATGGCAAAGGGGCTCTGTATGCTGATGGAAAGGGACAGAAGTCTTGTCGTGTGATGTTATGCATCCAGGGCTGTGGTTAACATCTGTCACAGAGGTGCTGCATGCTGAGAAAAATATATAACAACACAATAAACTCTTAAGGCATTTTACAGTCCCTCCAGGAAATTACAATGTGGCGATTGCAACTATTAATGCAAATTCACTCATCATTCACAAAATTTGCACAAACTTGCCATTTTCACCAGTAATCACAAGTTTTCCATATGTTTCACCAATCAGCTTAGTGTTTTCTGTATTTTTTTTTTCCTTTTTCATCAATCACTGCAGTGTGGCTGAATTTTGACCAATCCTTTTTGCACCCTTCAAATTTAAGTCCTAAGTCCTTTTAAAAGTAAACTTGCAACATTTGTAGTGAACTGATGTTATATAAAAGTAAAACTGAACTGAGTCAAACTGAAATGTTCTTACCTTGTGGTTGTAGTGGGCCATATGCTGAGGCTCTGCCGTCCAGCTGGTGGAGCCCTTGACCATTGTTTGAGCTCTTCAGAACAGACCCAGATGTGACTGAGTGGCCAGGAACCTCCTGAGAGAAGTACTCGGATAGTTCTGTCTTAGAGCTCAGGGATCCCTACATCAGCAATAGAAACATTAAACAAAGAGGAACAATAAAGCAATGTTGGCTCAGATTCACAGCTTCCAAGCAATTACTACTCCAAAGCAGCTGTGGCTACAATCCAGTATCTTGCTATTATCAGTGTGAGAATGGAAATGACTGATTTCATTCTAAAGCGTCTTTAAGAGCGTTTTTAGGTTTGAAAAGTGTTATATAAGTTTGATGTCATTTCATCATTAAAACTGTAGCTTAGTCAGCTTTTAAACTCCTACTACTAACCACAAAAATAGATTTTGTTACAATCCTGACGTCCATCCATCCATCCATCCATTTTCTTACACGCTTATCCTGTTGGGGTAAGGGTGAGGGGGTGCTAGTGTCTATCTCCAGCAGTCAAAGGGTGAGAGGCGAGGTACACCCTGACAGGTCGCCTGTCCATCACAGGGCAACACAGAGACACAGGAGGGTTGAACGACTACATATTTTTTTAAGGTTGACTACATCATGATAATAGTCGAGTCGATGTCGACTAGTCGCGGTGACGTCATAGTGACGTAAGTGCAAAAACCCTTCACAACTACTTGGAGGCTTTATCAGCTATTTTCACGCCCCCCTCCCCTTCTCCCGCTTTTGCTAAGTCTATTATGCAGAACAGGCACGTGCAGAGGGGGGGTCTATGGGTGCTGGAGCACCTGCCCCTTTTGCTCCTTGCCCCCAAAGTGCCCTTTTGGTCAATTTATTTTTTATTTTTTGGTATTATGATTTCCTAAGCCCTCTTCTGACACATAATAACATGCCCTAAAATTATTTGTTTTTTTGTTGGGGATTTTTTGTACAACATAATAAACCAGTCACCTTGTTACCTTTGACCTTTTGCATGTGATGCATGACGCAATTGTCTCTCGCACAGTGAGGTAATGCGGCTAACTGTGGAGCTCAATGTAGCCAACGTTCCAGATTACAGAACAGTTTTTGGTGAATTAAAAAAAAAAGAAAAAAAAAAAAAACCTTTTTGGTGAATAAAGTGGAGTAGACTTGCTACTTGTCAGATGGCAGGAATCATTTCTGCTTCAGCACGGAGTAGCGGTTTAAACAACAGACACTGGCAGGCCTCTGCGTCTGCCTTTCTCTGAAGAACTATTGAGCAGGAGGAAAAACTGTTCTTATCTATCGATTCAGTATTTTTATCATACAGACATTAGGCTGTTGTTGTTGTGCTATTAGCTAGCTGCTAGCTAACAACTTTGCTATCATAGCAAGATAACTGAAAAGCTTCTTCCCTGTATAGTTAATGATAGCAGTCATTCTTCAGTATCGCTTATGCAATAGGGGCACATCGCCCGTCCAAAGCCGATCAGCTCCATAATGGACATATGTCTTCTAATTTCCTTTGCTGCATAATGTACATTGCATTTATTCTAGTGTTAGGTAAATGTATCTTGAAGGAGAATAGCACTTAAATAAAAGTCCAACAAGAAATATTAATTTAGAATTAAAAATATCTCACCCTGAATTACCATTATAGATATAATGTATGTGATAAAAGTGTGTCATTAATGAAGGGGAAAAAACTCAATCAAGACTTTAAGTAAGTTTTGGGTCTGGTTCACAGAGTATGAAAATACCCCCCCCCCCCCCAATTATTCAATGAAAAAAAAAAACTAACCTCAGTTAAGTAAAATAAAATTGTAATCAAAACTTTTGCAATTGTAATGATTTCTTTTTTAAAAACAAAACGTTTTGTTTAAAAAACATTTTTAAAAAAATTAAATAACTAATTTTTGTCTCATGATCTAAAAAAATTATTTGCCAAACATAAACTTTTATTTGCGCACATCAGAAATCTTTTGTTGCGATTTTGGTCCCTGCCCACGACATCGTGTGAGAATCACAAGCAAAACTTTGAGTCACAAACAAAAACTTAGAATAGCAAGAAAAGATTTCTGACATGCGCAAATAAGTTTGTTTTGCAAATAATTTTTTCTCTTCATGAGACGAAAATGTGTGATTTTAATTTTAAAACAAGTTTTTTTAAGCTAAACTCAGTAGGCTTTTCTCATGGTGACATCATTAACAATTAAATTTTTGCTTTTGTTTTTTCTTTTTTCTGCAGTTCCACATTAAAGTTTGATGCAGCTCTGCTTTCCTGAATGGACCATCTTCATCACCACTGCAAGTGTAGCAAACAGGCAGCTCTTTTTACAGATTACAGTACACTAAAAGGTTGCATTGTGCCCTTGTTTATATTTTTAATAGTGTAATTCTGTAAAGACAATATGTCTGGTGGCCTTGCTCTGATTTACATATCTTGCTAAATTGCGGGTTTGAATATTGCAATACTTTCGTATAACAAAATAGACCTGCAGAAAGAAATTAATAATAAAATATCTTACATATACATAGTTGTATGCTCTGGGTGTCAAACGTACGGCCCGCGGGCCAGAACCGGCCCGTCGAACGACTTAGTCCGGCCCGGGGGCTAAATGTATTATCATTATTCATGAAAAAACATATACTTTGTTTAATTGAAAATCTGCAGTTCCTATACTGTCCACGAGGGGCGCTGTGTTTTATTCAGAGCACACAACATGATGCAACATTGCAGCGGAACTAACAGCAGATGGCAGCACTGAGCTTCAGGTTCTGTAAACAAGTTCGATTCTATGCTTTACCAGCTTTTTATTTTGGCCCTGGCAACCTCATATTTCTCGTGCATGCTAACCATGCACGAGAAATATGAGACATGTATGCATACAAAACATGCATACATGTTATGTATGCATGTTTTTCTATATGTATGCATTTTATGCATCAACAAATGTACTTAATCAAATGTCTGTTTAAAACAGCTGACACTTAAGATTTCAAATGTGTGAAGCCAGATAATTTGTTCAAATTGCTTCCCAGATGTTGAAAATTGATTTTAAATCTTTTCTTAATTTTTGTCTGTTGTATTTTGTGATGCAGGACAGTGTTTTTAAGTTCCAAAAACTGTGAATAAATGTTTTGCAACATTGTACAATCACTGAGATCAGTTCTTATGCATAATGCACTTAAATAAATGCTTAACTGAGTAAAAGTATTGTTGAAATTGCAGATACCTTTCTTAAAAACTGAGATTATGCATAATATATTTTGTAAAAGTGAAATTTGTTTAATATCAAAATCAACAAGTCCACTTTTATTGGTTCTATTTAATCTTGCAATGAGTTTACTTGTGTGGCCCCCTGCAGATCAGATTAAGCTGTATGCTAAACCAATATGAGTTTGACACCCCTGAGATTTTCCTTAGCTTTGATTGTATATCTCACAATTTTGTAATTTATCATTGTTTATTAAACTCTGAAAGCTGTGTGGCTTTGTTAATATTCTGTCCTAGAATGCGGTTAGATGTGCCTTTTTTTTGAGCACCTGCCCCTTTAGTGGCCTCTGCACGGCCCTGGTCAGGAATGTTGCCTTAAATATAGCTCGTTTATAACGTCTTGTTGTCAGTTTACTTTCATATACACAACTAAATCTTTTTGGTTACACCGTTTTAATTCTGGGATATTTACATGTCCAAAATTTTACTGCTAACTTTGTTTAAAAGTTAGCTAGTCTAGTCACAATGATTTAGAATGAGACTGAAACAGCAGCAAACTTGGCCTTTTTTATTATTTAAAGTGAGCTACATAGCTCAAACTCGACCACTTAAAATGTATTTATATTATATTATATTATATGATATTATATTATATTATTTTATTTAGATATTTAGGAGAACAGCAGTGCTAGAATGATGCTGAAGAAAATTGAAGAAGCTCTGCTGAGGTCTTCATTTAGTTTATTGAAATATGTATTAACAGTTTTTAATTTTTAAATAAACTAAACTATTTTATTATGAGAGGAGCAGGTCAGGGAAGGTATAGGAGAGCCAGGTGGAGTTTCAGGGTGTGAAGATATAAAAATTATATTTACAATAAAACCAGAAAGGAGAACGGGTGAAGACTGATGTCAGGTTGATTTCTTTCAACGTTTCAATATTTTTTTCATTATTTCCACACTATAAGGGTAATGGTTAGGAGTTAATAAGAAAAGTGCTTGAGGAGAGGTTTAAAAATAAATTAGTGAAAATTTTTGCTACACAGTAAATAAAGTTGAGATGTATAATAATGTATACATCTGAAAATTAAGTTGTGTAAATTCTCATTCTGTATGATAAAAATATACTTTTTATATTTAGTTCACATTCTGACACTGTACATTACTGTAGTGTCTGTTGTAAATCCATGAATCCATGCAGGAACATCAGGCTGCAGAGAGTCAGAGGGAGGCAGAGACAGAAACACATATCCGTAGATATTTTAGTTAAATGTTTGCGGCTGAAAATGACAGGAGAAAAAAAATCATGTAGGCTTTTTGCCTCAGTGTTTTTTATGGCTGATGTTTGGTAAGTTACTGAATGCAGTGCTGGAAAGTGAGACTGAGTTAACAGTAAGGAGCTAAGGTGTCAGATGTGAAAAGTATCATTTTTATTTATTTTGTAGATCAAACTGTTGCACTGATGTAGAGAGTTGTTAAAGAAGAACAAAACTTGTTTTTTAGATTTTATTTTTGTTGGTCATACTACTCAATACTGCTGTATTGAGTTTAAAACTGCCGAGTCCTATTTTATGAGCTGTTTTCTACTTTAGTTTTAGAAAGAAGTAGAACCAGTTCAATTGCAAGTCAATTTATATCAATGCATTTTGACCAATAATCAAATGTCTTTTGACCAATAACATATATCAGAATCTGTTAGCCTGTGTGTGCTACCAAAGTATTTAGCTTGCTAGTTGTGAGGCAAATGCTAAAGTGAATATTCATCCTAGAATGACGGTCATTATACTATGCATAACTGATTATTGGATTGTAAATAGTAACGTGTTAGAATATTTGTTACTGAAACAAGGGTCAGATTAGAGTAACGCATTACTGACGTGTTGATGGCATAATTGTTTTACATTTCTGCTCAAGCTATTTACTGATCTGTCAGGTTTCCTATATGCGTCCCCCTCAATGACAGACTCATTCCTACGCCCTTGCTTTGGAAAGTTTCTTTGCAAAGGGGAAAGGCACAGAGAAGAGACAGGAGAATGGATTTATCCCGGTAGGTTATTCCCACATTCCAAGCCCGCTCTGTCTGGTACGCGGCGACTGGGTCGCTAATGAGGCAATGAAGCTTCAAACTGCTTTGCCACTTAGAGACCAAGCACCCTGTGCATTAGCAACACTTTGGGTCTCCCATTAATTTGTCATTATCGAGAGTTAAAATTTTCATGGAAATAAAATGTTCGTTTTTGTGGTGCATCTGTATCTTTTTTTTAAAGGGATATGTAAGCATTACCACAGCGACCAGAGTCAGAGAGGCAGTGGTCGAGATGAGAGGAGGAGTAGAGCTTGGTTCACACAGCACGATTTAAGAATTGTCGGCCAATTTTTCAAACTTCAGTGACCACACAGCCAATAAAAGTACAACAGGTTCGATCGGCTTGTGTGTTGAACAGCAGAAGCAATACACCACACAAACCGATTTCACTCACGAACATTCCGATTCCAGAAGAAAATCCCATAAAAACCCCCAACATACCATAAGTAAATTTAGAATAAATGAACACGGCTGACAATCTAGAAGCAATAGTGATAGTTTTTGGACTAATTTTAAGTGATGAAAGACGTAAAAAGAAAAGGCATTGGATAAAAGACTTCGGGAGCAGCTACTCTATTTGCTGCACTATGCACTAAACCAGGCTCCAAGTTGCGTGATGTCATCTGTATGGGATTCCCTCCGCGTGGTGCTTACATCACCACGCTTCCTGATTGGTTACCTGTCACATTCAACAGGCTGTGTTCTCGCTCCCAGTCGGAAAATCCCACGCACTGTGATAATCGGGCCAAGACCATCCAACATGTTGGATATGCTCGTTGTTACATCGGTCCCAACGTTCTACTGAACCAGATCAGCTGTGAAACACCTCACAGTACAAGATGATCGGTTACAATTATCACAAGCGACAATCTTAGAACTTGGCACGTTCTAAGATTGTCATAAGGGAGAAATCGGGGCAAAGAATTGAAAATTGTGCAATGTAGCCCAGGCTGCAGAAAAATTGCCAAGCCTTGACCACTGATATACATCAAAAAGTAGCTGCCATGCAAAACATTATGGTTTAACACCACATGTCCATTAAGAGGTCATGAGGATTTAATTGTGAGTAAAACACGCAGGTGTTTAAGAAAGATTACAGAGCACAGCATAAACTGTGATGTGCTCACAGTTGTCTTTAGTTGAATCAATCTTTAGTTATTGATTCAACTAAAAGCAGTGTTTCAAATGCGAGGCTCAAGTAGCAGAACTGAAATGCTGAATCAACACTTACTCTGCTGATAGGCTCAAGGAACCTCTTCATGGTCCAGCTGAGAGCGGAGGCGCTGTCCTCTTCATTGGACTTTACATCTGCCCGACGGCTCTTACAAGACTGACCTTCAGGTTAGGGTCAGAGTAGTTAAAATAAATGTTGTACTTTAATAAATTATAACATTTCAAAAAACTGTAAAATGAGAGAGTAAAACATAACTGTAGGTGAAAATCAGACCTTGGCAATGAGATGAGGGTCTGTTTCTGAACACATTGTCCTTATTGGTTGACTGAGCAATAATTTGATCCATTTCTTGCTCTGATACCTGCAACCCGAAACAGACACTGAACATCACTCTGTATTATAATTGGTTCACCAACAATGCTAAACCAATACTGCATTTCTCCCTATCATATGGGAAATCTTGCTTTATGAGCTCTGTCAGGTGTGGATGCAAAGTTAAGACAACTTTATCACTGAAATAAGCCACATTTACTTGCTGTCAAACAGTCCTGAATCATGTCTGTATCATAACAGTATGACACTAAGGTTACAGGCAACATGGCAGAATATACAGAACCATTTTGCTGTTGAGATGTGTCCACAATATGTATTTGTTTTATCAAATTCCACTGTACTCATGAAGACTAAACACATGTTAAATTAAAATTCTGAGCCTGTCAGTAGTTTGGGTTTTCAAAAAAAAATAAGACTGACCTTGGAGTCTGGATGTCTGCTTATAATGAGACTGACTGGACCAGGTCCACATTCACTGAGAATAGCATAAGCCTCACTAAGTGCAGCATGACGAAGACTGACAGAGTCCACCTCCAGAATCTGATCTCCACGACTGCACACACAGAAAACAGGTGTCAGGACAGCAGGGAGAAAATAGCAGCAGGTTGGCCCTAAAGAACAAAACGAAACAGCTTACCTGAGCCTTCCATCAATCTTGGCAATGGACCCAAGAGCTAAACTATAGATGTAGATACCAGGAACAAAGTTCTCCAGCATCAGATAACAGACTCCAATCCCCAGACCAACTCCATGTTCTAAAATAAAGAACATCAAATGTTCTTTATTATGAACATTTCAAATGTTCAAGAAAGTTATTCATTTCTTAAAATACAGAGATTATATTATATTTTGTACAATCTGAAAAGCAAGCATTGTAAATCACACACACACACACACACACACACACATATATATATATATATATATATATACACCAATGGACTGTGTTATTGGACCTTATTGGACCTTGTGTCCAATAACCCACATGGTTAGTGTGGATTGATATAACATAGCATAACATACATATTGATGTGTTGCTATGTTCTGTTTGAGTTGTTTTTGGGTTTGTTCATTTTGTATTCCTTAGTTTCTCTTTATCAGATCAGACTTGTTTCTGTTTTTCTAATTCAGTCATTTCTCAGTAATTCTAGTTTATTATGTTTCTTTATTTCTTGTGTGTAGTTATACATTATTCTTTGATTCATTTTTCAAGTTCCCCTGTTGTGTGCTCTCAATCGTTTTTAAAGAGCCTGCATGAGGACAAATAGCTTAGACCACCTCAGGGGAAATCCTGGGGTGAATGATATAAATTCTAATCCACCTCTTTGATTTCTTAACTCCAGCTGCATAATCTGATTGTATACAAGGTTAGTGTGGAGTGATCTGGATGATTGGGTGGTGATGGACATATAACTTTGATCAGAGGATCGTTGGTTGAAGTCGTTACCCTGTCCGTCTTTATTGTTGTGTCCTTGGCCAAGACACTTCACCCACCTTGCCTGCTGGTGCAACTATTCCTAACTATACAAACAGACAAGGATTTAAAAAGCAGCAGGAAAAGGAAAGGAGGTGTATTAGCAGTGACACTTAACTCTTGGCAGCAAATTTCCATCCACATTATTTACCAAGAGAATACAGCAGTGTTATTTTGGCAGTTGTTTACATTCCACCCTCAGCTGCTGCCTACAGTGCATGTGATGTCATCAATTCCATTGTTGCTAACATACAATTTGTCTCACAGAATGCATTTGTGGCAATATCTGGTGATTTTAATAATGTCTCAGTTTCTGCTATACTGGAAACGTTTCAACAATTGGTAACACTTTATTTGAAGGGGGTGAATAAGACTGACATGACACTGTCATAAACACCTGTCATGAACATGAATTAGCCTTCATGAATATTTATGACTGTTGTCATAAAGCGTCATTTGGTAAATTGTGACACTTTTAATACAAAGTTGACATTATTCAAAATGTCGTCGTTATGACAACTTGACATGAACCAAGAAATCATTACTGATATCAATTTGTTCTAAAAGTATTACTGATTGCACTTTAAAGGTAAAGTTTAAACAGTATGATGTCTTGGTTAATGTCAAGTTGTCATAACAAAGACATTTTGAATAATGTCAACTTTGTATTAAAAGTGTCATAATTTACCGAATGACACTTTATGACAACAGTCATAAATATTCATGAAGGCTAATTCATGCTCATGACATGTGCTATGTCATGTTTATGAAAGTGTCATGACAGTCTTACTCACCCCCCTTCAAATAAAGTGTTACCCAAAAATTTAGTAGCTGCTTGCCAAAGAAAACAAGACATTTAATTAAGTTTATACAAATGTCAAAAATTTATACATCTCCAAAGCAAGACGTCTTCTGGGGAAATAAGATCACAACCCTTGTTTTCCTCTGCTCACAATATAAATTCATTGTTCATAGACTACCTGTAACTAAAAAGGACTGAGACAAAAAGAAACTGACCAAGTTTTTAAAGGAGCATGGGAATTAAGGATATGAGTGAGGCCATTGTCATATATGAAAACTAGGTCAACTGGATCAGATGTATGAAAAGTCAACAAATGGCCAGCAATATGTGGTAAAAGAACATCTTAATATTTTTAATACTGCAGAAAGAGACGCTGCATTGAAATTTGGAGGAAAAGAACTCGAGATTAATCTTGTAAGACTACAGAAAATGATCAGTAAAATGAAGGTCATCAAAAGAACACTAAAGAGGAATGAGTCCAGAGCAACAGAAAATGTCCAGGATGTGTGTAAATTGCTGGAAACCAAGGTTCTTGAAACAGGATGAGAAATCTTTGGAGAGTGAGAGATCAGCATCATCATATGACTGTTAAAATCATTCATTGCAATGTTTATTGAGAGGGCTGAGAGATGGGCAAGCAAAGCAGCAAAATCATCCATAAAAACAACTATTACATTTAACCTTTATTTTGCCAGGAAAATTCCATTGAGATTAAAAATCTCCTGCAAGAGGATCCTGACCAATATTAATAGGGAACGTTCCCTTTCCAAGGTGAGTGCTGTTAAGAAAATGAATTTAAAGTATGCTAGTTTTAAAACTTAACATGTCTTGATTGAAATAGCCTAATTATAGTTTTAAAATCAGTAACTTATTCTGGCCATTGACCTTTATGTTACCTGTAGTTACAGCAGATGGTTTGCTAGGATCGTTTAAATTGCCCTTTGTGTGGCAAACAAAACAATAAGTAGAAGTTCCAACTTTCACACCCATCTGTGGAGAGTCATAAACACAGCTGGAGTTTCTGGCTTTAGTGAAAGGGTCAGAGATAGCTCCTGGTTGGATGAGCAAAGATATGCCTTATTTGAATAAATTAAAGATAAGAATACACCTTTTACTATAAAACTTTCTACACAGAAGTAACAAATTAGATTTGCTCTTGCAATTCTCCAAAGACGTCTTTGGACGTCTTTGCTTTCTTTCCTTCTTCTTCTTTCCATTTATGTCAGGTAAATGAATGTATGTCTCTGTTGTTCTGCAGTTTCTGTTGTAATTTTATGCGTTGTTTTCTATTGGATTAAACTGCAATTCTGTGAAGTCTGCACTCATTGTTGTTTTTGTATGGCTACACGCGCCCCGTCAGGAGAACCTGGGATTGAAGAAGTTCAAGCCAAAGAGTTTCTTTCTTAAGAAATATTATAACCTAGAATCTTCTTCAACAGTGCTAACCTTTATTAAGAGTAACCTCCATGACGATGCAGTCTTTTGGACCTAGACCAGGACCCTTGTGACCTTCAACATCTTCCACACCTAATGGGACAGGTGTGCCCCCATCAGTATAAGAGTTCGATGAGCTGGAGCGACTGGGTAGGGTTGGGTTCGCAAATGGAGTTAGGCTGGGACTGCGTAGACGGGTGCGAATTGTAAGGGTCACAACCCCTCTTTTCAGCTGCTGTTGAAAACATGGAAAAGAAGTTGTCCATTAAAAAGGTGAAGAAGTCAACAACTTGGCATTTTAAGACAGTGCTTCTAATGTTCTTTTTTCACATCTTCAGTATGTCACAACAACAAAAAAAAACAAGATCTAGTTTATTTGGAGGCACAAACTTAAAAATGCATTCCCAGGGTGTGTGTATATATATATATAAAAAAAAAAAAAAAAATTCCCCTCTCACCCTCCGTGGGTGGTCTCTTTCATCCTCTGAGCTCGGGTCCTCTACCAGAGGCCTGGGAGCTTGAGGGTTCTGCGCAGTATCTTGGCTGTGCCTAGAACTGCACATTTCTGGACTGAGATGTCTGATGTTGTTCCTGGGATCTGTTTGAGCCACTGCTCCAGTTTGGGGGTGACTGCCCCGAGGGCCCCGATGACCACAGGCACCACTGTGGTCTTCTCCAGTTCCTCTCTGAGGCCCTGGTATTTCTCCAGTTTCTCATGCTCCTTTTTCCTGATGTTGTGATCACTTGGTATTGCTACATCCACCACAACGGCTTTCCTCTGTTCTTTATCCACCACCACAATGTCCGGTTGGTTCGACATTACCATCTTGTCTGTCTGGATCTGGAAGTCCCACAGGATCTTAGCTCGGTCATTCTCCACCACCTTTGGGGGTGTCCCCCATTTTGACCTCGGGGCTTCCAGTCCATATTCGGCACAGATGTTCCTGTACACTATGCCCGCCACTTGGTTATGTCGTTCCATGTACGCTTTCCCTGCCAGCATCTTGCACCCTGCTGTTATGTGCTGGACTGTCTCAGAGGCCTCCTTGCACAACCTACACCTTGGGTCTTGTCTGGTGTGGTAGATCTGAGCTTCTATTGCTCTGGTGTTTAGGGCCTGTTCCTGGGCGGCCAGGATGAGGGCCTCCGTGCTGTCCTTGAGTCCAGCTTTCTCCAGCCATTGGTAGGATTTCCTGATATCAGCCACTTCAGTTATTTGTCGGTGGTACATCCCATGTAGGGGCTTGTCTTCCCATGATGGTTCCTCCAGCACCTCGTCCTCTGTTCCCCATTGCCTGAGACATTCGCTGAGCACATCGTCCGTTGAGGCTTTGTCCTTGATGTATTTATGGATCTTAGATGTTTCATCCTGGACAGTGGCTCTCACACTCACTAGTCCTCTGCCTCCTTCCTTACGGCTCGTGTACAGTCTCAGGGTGCTGGATTTGGGGTGGAACCCTCCATGCATGGTTAGTAGCTTCCGAGTCTTAACATCCGTGACCTTCATCTCTTCCATTGGCCAGCTAATTATTCCGGCAGGGTATCTGATTACTGGTAAGGCATAGCTGTTTATTGCACGGATCTTGTTCTTGCCATTGAGCTGGCTTCTCAGGACTTGCCTTATTCGTTGGAGGTATTTGGCTGTGGCTCCTTTCCTTGTGACCTCATCGAGGTTGCCATTTGCTTGTGGTATTCCCAGGTACTTGTAGCTGTGCTCTATGTCTGCTATCGTTCCCTCTGGGAGTGAGACCCCTTCTGTGCGGACGACCTTCCCTCTCTTTGTAACCATCCGGCCACACTTCTCTAGTCCGAATGACATCCCAATGTCAGTGCTGTAGATCCTGGTGGTGTGGATCAGTGAGTCGATGTCTCGCTCGCTCTTGGCGTACAGCTTGATGTCATCCATGTAGAGGAGGTGACTGATTGTGGCCCCATTCTTAAGTCGGTATCCGTAGCCAGTCTTGTTGATGATTTGGCTGAGGGGGTTCAGGCCTATGCAGAACAGCAGTGGGGACAGAGCATCTCCTTGGTATATGCCACATTTGATGGACACTTGTGCAAGCGGTTTGCAGTTGGCTTCAAGGGTGGTTTTCCACAGCCCCATCGAGTTTGCAATGAAGGCTCTTAGAGTCCTATTGATGTTGTACATCTCTAAGCATTCAATGATCCAGGTGTGTGGCATTGAGTCATAGGCTTTCTTGTAATCAATCCAAGCGGTGCACAGGTTGGTGTGTCGGGTTTTGCAGTCTCGGGCGACTGTGTGGTCTACAAGGAGTTGGTGTTTGGCTCCTCTACTATTTATGCCGATGCCCTTCTGTGCCGTGCTCATGTATTTATCCATGTGTCCGCTTATCTTAGCCGCTATGATGCCTGACATGAGCTTCCATGTTGTAGAGAGACAGGTTATTGGCCGATAGTTGGATGGGACTGAACCCTTTGAGGGATCCTTCTGGATCAGGATTGTGCGCCCTTCAGTTAACCATTCAGGGTGAGTCCCATTCTGTAGCAGCTGGTTCAGTTGAGCTGCCAGTCGCTCATGGAGGGCAGTGAGTTTCTTTAGCCAGTAGGCATGGATCATGTCAGGCCCTGGTGCTGTCCAGTTTTTCATACCCGAGACTCTTTCTTGGACATCTGCCACAGTGATGGTTACCGGGAGGTTGCTGTGGTCAGGGAGGTTGCTGTGGTCCTCTCGTAGAGAGGTTAGCCACTGTGCCTTGCTGTTGTGGGACGCCTCCCTTTCCCATATGCCTTTCCAGTATTGTTCAGTCTCCAGCCTTGGTGGGTCTGCTCTGTTGTTAGTACCCTGCCATTGAGAGTACACTTTAGCTGGTTGGGTGGAGAAGAGCCGGTTGGCCAAGGCTTGGAGCCTTTGTTTGGCAGTTTCGAGTGCTTCAGGTATGGGCATCTGGCTGTACTTCTTGGGTACTGATCAAATGCAACTTTAGCTGGTTGGGTGGAGAAGAGCCGGTTGATCCTCCTGGCTTCATTCTCTCTTGTGTATCTCTTTAGGCGGCTGGCCAAGGCTTGGAGCCTTTGTTTGGCAGTTTCGAGTGCTTCAGGTATGGGCATCTGGCTGTACTTCTTGGGTACTGATCTTTTCATTGCACCCCTTAGGAGCTCTGACAGCTGGCTCACTTCCCTCCTTGTTATCTTGATCTTAGCCTCTAACCGTCTTTTCCATGATGGATATTGGGTCTCATGGTTGCTCTTATAGCCGAGCATTTCAATGATCACTGATGCTGAGTTGTATATCAGCTCATTGGTTTCTGTTATGGTGTTGGTAGGGATTGTTCTCAATGCTGCATTCACATCTTCAATGAGACTTTCTGATGGTACTTCACTCAGCCGTTGTAATTGGCGTCGGGGTTGCCTGGTGTTCATTCGGGCCACGATTCTCTCTCTCAGGTCAGTTGCTGTCTCGTTCAGCTTTGATAGTTCGTTCATTACTGGGGCTGCATACCCAGTCTCGGGGTGGGGAGTAGTTAACTCTTTGGGCTCCTCCCTTATGCCGTAGCATTTGTGTTGTACCTCGTCAATCTCAAGTTGTGATAGCAGTTGCCGTTTGCGGATGTTGGAGCACTGAGCTACTAGTTGTTTGGCAGTCATTGTAGACTGTGGGTGTCGAAGTAACCATTCCACCCTCAGTCTTTGCATGTAACCCCTCTGACTAGGGTTACTTGAGTAGTAGCATTCCAACAGATCCATGTTTTCGTCTCTCGCCCATTTCCGTCTTGTTCCAGTAGCCCATTTTTCATCAAGGTGCTCTGGTTCCCCAGCACCTGACGCAGACCTTGTTTGGCCGGGCGACGTCTGAGCCGGCATGTCATGCTTATCAGTGTCTCTCATTGTATGAGGTAGGCTATATAGCTCCAAGGGTCTTGCCTAGGGACCCACACTGCATAGCTCAATTGCACTGTTGTAACTTGCCCCAGCCTGGATTCGAACCCCGGTCTCCCAGGTGGTAGACTGGTGTCTTACCCACTGAGCTATACAGTCAGCCATATATATATATATATATATATATATATATATATATATATATATATATATATAATATATATATATATATATATATATATATATATATATATATATATATATATATAATATATATATATATATATATATATATATATATATATATATATATATATATATATATATATATATATATATATATATATATATATATGCAGCACATATTTGCACTATATATGTACTGCACAGGGTTTCCCCCAGAAAACTTGCTAAGCCCAGGGCACCAAGTGGTCCACTGGCGGGCCACCTTGTTTTTGTATTAAAAAATGTTAACAGGAAATGAAAATATTACTGAGTAATTACAGGAAGACAATGCCGACAATGCTTACACCCAATTATTTGATTCTGAAATCTTCAACTCGCGTGCTTTTATTTCAGAAGGGGGAGGCACTCCCACCTCCCCTTTCTTAATGGTTCAGAGTATTTCCGAGGTCGGAGGCAGCAGCGGGAGTCAGAAACTCCTTTTGCGTGAGGTAAAACGGTCTGTCAGAAATGTTGTCATGAATATCGCTTGTTAATAACATTTTGTTAGTTTACTTTGACATATAGGAACCACATCTTTTTGGTTAAGATGTTTTAATTCTGAAATAGTTACACTCCAATTTTTTTACTGCTAACTTTGTCTAAAATTTAGCTACTCCAGCCACAATATTTTGTTATTTTTATCACAATGAGACTAAAACAGCAGTAATATGAACCTTTTTTTAGTTGTTGTTTAAAGTGTAATGTCAGTGTCACCAATGGCTACATAATACCTGATCATACTTAACTATTTATCAACATATATATTATATTATGTGTAATGTATCATCAGGAAAATGGCAGTGTTAGAGCAGTGATGCTGTTGACAAAAGGTGAAGAGACTGAGGAAGCTCAGGCGAGACCTTCAATTAGTTTATTGAAATATGTATGAACAAGTTTTAATTCTTAAACTAAGCAATTTTATTATGAGAAGAGTAGGTCAGAGAAGAGATAGGAGAGCCAGGTGGAGCTTCATGATGTGAAGCTACAAAAGTCATAATAATTATAGCCAGAAAGGAGAACAGATGAGGACTAATTTCAGGTTGATTTTTTTTCTCACTTTTCAATATATATATATATATATATATATATATATATATATATATATATATAGTTTTCATTATTTCTACACTATAAGGGTAACAGTTTATGATTAGCTTATCAGCTGCTATGGAACGAACACCCCACTATTCTACACAAATATATATGGTGAAATGTTTTTCCGTAGTGACCTCTCAGTGGATTTTGTTCTTCCTGTTTGGCTCTAAAATGAACCATTTTTATGCTGAAGAGCTGTACCTTAGCTGTTCATCTCTGAAACCATTTCATATTTTGTAAGTTTAGGAGCAGCAGAGAGAAGTAAAAAGGAGAGAGTGTGATGGAGACCAGGGTTACCCCTAATAAATTATTATTGATATGTTGAATTTATTTACAGACCAAATGCTTTTTGTTTCAGTTCTTTATTTCAGTTACATTGTGACATTTCAGGCAGAGGGACTGGCCATCCTTCCTGTACAGGGAGATTGTGGGGAAAATGTCAGTTTGTTTCTGATTTAGATTGGTTTAATTTGAGTTTGCTAATTGTTTGAGTACTTATCTTTCTGAGTGTGTCTCCTCAGCAGGGAGGAGCAGCAGAGGGAGACAAGTGCTCCAGGGTGCTAATAAAAAGCTCCTGGAGCATACCACTTTTAGTTAGGAGGGGTAATACTCTGAAAAGTTATAAGTTAAATTTATTCTTTGATTGATCTTAGTTAGTTCTAATGATTTGCATGCATGTAAATATGTATTGGTACCATTTATTGTTTTGTGTTAGGTTTGTGTAAATGTTTTCTTGTTTTGTCACCCCTTTACCTGGTATGAGTGTTGGAATTGCCCAAAGTATAAAAGCCAGCTTCTTTGTATCACTGTGAAAATGGGTGTTGGTGTAACTGTGACCTGCAGCTCCAAATAAATCTACCTCGACTGCATTTTGTTGCCTCCTTCCTGAATGCAGAGCCTCCGCTGGTCAAAGTGACAGAGGGCTTGGGGAGAGTTTTTGAAAATAAATGAGTGAAAACTTAACTGCAAGGGTTAGATTATGAGGTAAATGGAGTTGACAGTGTATGAAATGTATGGGGGAATTTTTCTGCCACAATTCCAGAGCACATATTTTCAGCTTGAAAGTTTTGTTATCAAAACTTTGAATACTTTTGCTTAGACTTTCATTTTGAAAGCATGACTCCATGTCTTTCTTCTCAAAACTTTTAATGTTCACTCAAACCTTTCTTCTTGCGCTCTTGCCAAACTCTCTGCTCATTTACGAAATATTATTTGTTTGCTTTTGGAACCATCACACACACATATCAAGACTAAGTGTAACAATAATGACCAAAATAAAACACAGGATATATTGCAGTGGCGGGAGCTAAAGGAACCCCAGAAAACTACGGACCGACGCTACTGTGGTTGCCTAGAGATGGACACTACGTAGCCGCGGTGAGCTGCTATCGATCGCGTCTTCTTAAAACATCCTCAACCCGATACTCCACCGTCCTTAGAAGCAAAACCTCTCGTAAAGATACAGATGTCAGAGGGAAGACTCAAATCCCAGGCTGAATCATGTTAGTGTGGATGAATACAGGCAATTAAAACAAATGTGTTTGTCCTGGTGGCACGGTGTGCTGCTGTATAAATGGATCAGGAGAGTAACTGCAGACCCGGTTGGAACCTAAAGAACCAGACAGCAGCGTCTCTTCATCCCTCAATCAAATCCTGAGGCTGATATGGTACAGAACATTTTGCTATGATTGATTAAGTTTCTTATTGTGGTTTTAGTAGACTGTTATGGTTTGATTATTAGATAATCAATTATTTGCTTATTTAATGTATAGCAGTATCAGCCAAAATAATATAAATGGCCATTTAAATGTGAGAGAATGGACATCAGAAGTAATCACACCCCCAACCCCCTTTCTGTTTGTTTATTTGCTTCCATTTTTCTTATCTTGGCTGTGCTCTTCAGCTGCACTTATCTTCCTGAGATACACTGGACTGCAGTGACAACACTTCGCCACCAGTGGGCACATACAGCACGGTGAGCAGCACTCCTGACTCAGCGAGCCAACGGCAATTAAGCGCAGCAACGGCTGGTCAGCGAAGGCGCTCACTGTCGCTCTCATGTTTCCACAGGTAAATGTCAATTAGCGCTGCTGTTTGTGTCTCTTGTGGGGAAGGTGGGCTAGGGCGGAGTGGGGAGGTATATGTGTGGAAGTGTTTTGTTAATTATTTGACTTGTATTGTAAATATTTATTCTTTGACTCATGTGGTAAATATTTGTTTGTGAGCGAGCCAACGGCAATTAAGCGCAGCAACGGCTGGTCAGCGAAGGCGCTCACTGTCGCTCTCATGTTTCCACAGCATTTGTTAAAATAAAAGAATCTGCGCAACACCACACTGATTAATTTTCAAGTGTGCAACAAAAATTGGTGGCCCGTACGGGGATCAGCGGTGTTTCTGGAAAGAGAGAGGAGATTGTGGCACACTAGCGATAGAGTTGGAGCAACTGCAAGACCAGTTGAGTGAGGCCCTGGTGCGGTTGAAAGTGGACCAGCTACAAGAGGTGTGTTCATATGGAAAAGTCTCAACAGAAAATCAGATCAGAAAGCACAAGCTGATCAGACTAATAAATGCAGCTGTAGATACAGCTATGGAGAGTGAGGAAGAGCATGTAGCTCGTGAATTCCTCAGCAGATTAATATCAAAAGCTAAAGAAGTGAGCGAATATGAGATGTCTCAGATGGTTGATGATACTGTGAATCAGGATAATGCTGCTCTTATAGGTTTGCGAGAACAGTATGCAGAATTACAGCTAAGTTTCCAGGCTGCAACAAAGAAATTAGAGGGAGAAATGGCAAAATTGGAAAACAAAGTGAAAAAAACAGGAAACATCACCACTTCCAACACCACCTGCCAACCCCTTTGCAACACGTCCACCAGAAGTTACAATAAGAAGAGAGTTTAAAATTAATGGCCAAATTGGAGAAAGAGGTCAGAGAGACAAACTGTCCTATTCAAACCTGATCCATCAGATTGAAATGGGCCTAAAAAGAAATCACAGTGAAGCGGAGATCATAGAGGCTGTGGTCAGAGCTATTAGCCCAGGTTTACCCCTCCGAGATATGCTAGAGATCAAAACAGACCTTACTATTGCACAGCTGCGTACAATATTGAAGGGAGATTACAAGGAAGATAGCTCCACTGACCTGTACCATCGTCTAATTAACATTATGCAGGATAGCAATGAGTCTCCACAAAATTTCTTGTTTAGAGCAATAGAGTTAAAAGAAAGATTGCTCGCTGCATCTAGAGAACCTGGTTCAGAAGGGGATTATGGCCCAGAACTGATTCAAAAGAAGTTTCTGAGAGCAGTAGGAACAGGACTTATTAATGATAATGTTAAACACCAGCTCAAGAACTTCCTGGATGATCTGACAGTTACAGATGATGTATTGATAGCAAAGACTAATGAAGCAGCCAGCATTGAATGGGAAAGGCAACAGAAGTTCAGGAGGAACAATAAAGTGAGGGAGGTTAGAGCAGAAGCACAGTCAGCTCCCAAAACAACAATTGGAGCAATTTGGGAGCAAGAACAGCCATCTTCCACCGGGATAAAGAATAAAACTGGAAAAGTGCAATCATCTGCCTCTCACACAGAAACTGAGCTCTTAGACGCCATCAGACAACTTAAAAGTGAGATGCAAGACATCGGGAGACTGGTTAATGACTCTTTTACCTTTGTCCAAGTCAAGACCAAGTCAGAGACGTGGCTGTAAGCACTGTCAGGACAACAATAGAGGAGAGTTTTGTGACCATTGTTTCAAATGTGGACAAAGTGGGCATCTATCACGTGGGTGTAGGTTTGTTAAAAACACATCAGATAAGCCCGGAGAAGCAGATATGTCTGTGAGCAGTGTGACATCTGTACCAGCAACAGGAGATGACAAAAAGGAAAGTGACCAAACAGAAAATGGACACAAGCTTACCACTGACATCACACACCATTCAGAACCTAAGTGTATGGAAGCAGTGAGACACCCATCATCTGAGTGGAATGAGAGTGTTAGTGTCAACCTCCTCTCTCCTTCACAAAGAGACAAACTGCTCAACTTGATTGGAAAGAAGTGTACCATTAGCTGCCTGTTGGATGGAGTGGAAACCAGAGCTCCATGGGATACTGGATCACAGGTCTGCCTCATTAGTGAAAAATGGAGAAAGCAGAATCTCCCCGATGTTACTATCAGAAGCCTCACTGAAATATTGGACCTGGAATATTGGATATAAGAGCAGTGAATAAGACACCAATCCCTTTTATTGGCTGGGTTGAGGTAAAATTTAAATTACCATCAGTGAGTCAAACACAACTAGAGCTCTGGGTGCCAGTTCTAGTTGCTGAAGAGGATGCGGTGGGAGAAGAACCAATCATTGGTTACAATGTGATTGAATACCTATTAAAAATGGGCGTAGATCCTCCCCCCATCATTACAGAAGCTGTCAGTACAGCATTTTCTATTGAAAGTAAGAAGGCAGAGGTATTTCTAAAACTCATGAGAAATATGAATGGGGAACAGGGCATTAGTACTGTTAAAGCATCAGGAGAAAACCTCATCATCCCAGCTGGCCAGATGAAGATGGTGAAGTGCAGTACACGAGCTGGTCCGCTCACAGGTCAGCAAGGAGTCCTGTTTGAACCTCTGTCCCAGTCACAGCTACCAGAAGGACTAAGGGTTAAAGAAGGAATAGTGTGCTTACAACAGAGTTCCTGGTCCTGCTTCAGAATCCCAGTGAACAATGATACTGCTCATGATATTGTTTTACCCTCCAAAAGTAAAGTAGGTCAAATCCAAGCAGTAAAGGCAATGTATGTGGCACCAACAGAAGTAAATGAAATGGAGACACCAAATTTCATTTGTGAAAAGGGAACTTCAATGGGATCAGAGAGCAAAGGGGAAGAAAAAGAGAACCAAAGCAGGGTTGAAAGTGAAGATCGTTGGGATCCACCAGTTCCCATCAGCCACCTTTCCCCAGCACAACAGCAGTTGGTGAAACAACTACTTCGAGAGGAGTGCGCAGCCTTCTCTCGTGATGATTATGATGCTGGAACCATCCCCTCACTGCAGCTCATAATCCGGTTACAAGATCCCACACCAGTGACCAGAACATATATAGCTGTTCCAAAACCACTGCACAACGATGTGAAAGAATATCTTGAAGATTTGTTAAATAGGGGCTGGATAACAAAGTCTAAGTCAAACTACTCTAGCCCAATAGTCTGTGTGCGTAAAAGGGATGGTAGTCTCAGACTGTGCTGTGACTACAGAGAGTTGAATAAGAAGTCTCTACCAGACCGTCATCCCATTCCCCGCATACAGGACATGCTAAACAGCCTGAGTGGAAGTTCTTGGTTTTCTGTCCTTGACCAGGGAAAAGCTTATCATCAGGGCTTCCTGGAAGAATCAAGTTGGCCGCTCACTGCATTTATCACGCATTTTTCTTATCTTGGCTGTGCTCTTCAGCTGCACTTATCTTCCTGAGATGCACTGAACTGCAGTGACAACACTTCGCCACCAGTGGGCACATAGAGCACGGTGAGCAGCACTGTCAGCGAAGGCGCTCACTGTCGCTCTCATGTTTCCACAGCATTTGTTAAAATAAAAGAACCTGCGCAACACCACACTGATTAATTTTCAAGTGTGCAACATAAAGAACAAATCACACTAAGAGATTAACAGTAAATACATAAATATTTCCTACTTTAAAAAGATTTGCTAGGGCTTTCTGTTTGTTTTATTAAGAAATGTTGACATATTAATTCAGTGTTCAGTCGTCATTTAATGTATTACTAATGTCAGACACAGACCTTCTGCCCAGGGGCGGTTGTAGACAGGGTCAACAGGGGTGGAGAAGAAATTATGCTAAATAAATGTCTTTTGTTGATATTCAGAGGTGGATTTTTTTAACCTTCACAATTTTACTTTAATGATGAATTAAAAGTTATAGTGATGCACTTTTAGCTGCTGTATCGAGATAGGATCACACTTTCCATCTGCTAGATCAAGATCTGCAACCTGATCCAACCTGTATCTCTGGAGACAAGTTGCTCTTTGGCTCACTTGATAAGTCAAATAATGAAATATTGCTCTGTTTTTTTGTTTCATTCTTTTTTAAGTGTCACCATGGAAAAACACTGACTATCCTGGCCCCCGTGGTAAATTTGTCTAGAACCAGCCTCCAAACCTAACTCATTTGTATAAATATTTTAGTAATACTGTTTACAATACCAGAATTTTCACATAACTTTTATATTTTTTAGAGCCCTGTTTGAGGACACATTTTGATTATTAGATTAGGTGTTCAGTACTTGAGCAGTTTACCAAATACATTTTACACTTTGCTTAAACATGTTTAAGGTATGCTACTTACCAGCATGCCTAGGTGGGCCCCATATGGGCAGAAGGAGGGCAGACCAGATGGGTCCCATATGGGTTTGTCCGCGGGTTCCACGGTGGCCCACATGGGTTTGCCCATGTAGGGCCACAGCACACATGGGCCTCCTTTCCCCCATATGGGGCCCACCTAGGTATGCTGGCAGACTATGTCTGAATCATTGCTCTCTGGATCACTGTTTTTTTTTTTTTTTCAAAGGTGTTGTTGGCTATAGTTACCTTTATTTGAAAGTAGTTTGACAGGAAAGTGGGGAATGAAAGAAGACATGCAGCAAATGTCGCCAGGCCAGGAATCGAACCTGCAACCACAACCACAAGGACAAAGGCCTCAATATGTGGGTTGTGCTTTGCCCCTGCGCCACAAAAGCACCCACTCTGGATCACTTTTTAAAAACAAAAAACACTGCCATAAAATATTGTCTATCGCTGCAGCAGCCATCCCACCTCATGAAAGTAGAGCAACACGCACCGTGGTGGGCGTCCCTTATTTTAATTTCTGAAAGGTGGCAACCCTAAACCTACGCCACTCATCGTAGTCTTTCTAAAACTGTGGTCCCCGGACCACTGCTGGTCCGCAGGTACCCCCTAGTGGTCCGCGATGTACTGCATGTAATCGACCATTATTTACTGTGACGTTAGCTCAAAGTGCGACGCTACAGTTAGCTTACCAAAGAATTTAGACCAGACTTTGTCATGTTAATATGATGAAATTGTATCATTCAAGGGAGACTGACCAACCAACCCAGAGTCAGGTTGAAGCTGTTTCGCCTGTAACTTGTGTTTCAAAGTTGGCTGAGGAGGATGTAGTAATGCGCAAAGATCTTCCACAAGTTGCAAGGCTTAGCTAGCTAACCTGCCTAACTATCTGTCACATTTATCAGATAACCAAATGGAGGATATTACAAAACTCATATCAGACTTCCAATGTCTGTTTGGGGATGTTCCTACCAGAGGTCACATTAACGGAATATTTTCTGTATTTGACTGGTTATTTTTTTAAAACGACAGGAAAATTTAAAGATCGTCGGTCATTTGACAGGTTGTAATTAACACCCTTGACTGGTGCACATGTGAGGACATGATAGGCTTTACGCAAAGAGTTAATCGCAGAGGCAACTAAAATGAATCAATAAAAGAATCCTTTCTGAATATCATCTCATGGACACTGAACTAAATGCGTCTTTCTGACCGGGAGCTGGCAGCGTGTTGAAGAATGCTTTGGAGCGTTAAGAAGCTTATTCAAAAGCTTTGGTAGAAATGACGCGTTTAATTTCAGTCTCCATGGCATACAGAACAGAGAAAACTAACGAGAATGCAATGTTGAATCCATTTATAGTCTAAACAGAGGAGCCGGCAGTTTATCTCAAGGACATAAATAAAGGTGCACAAGTCAATTAGATCGTAACAAGCGCAGTGCGCTGCGGCTGCACAACCAATGCGGACACGGCTCCGCCGCTGCAAAGACTTAAACTTAACTCACCCTGTGGTTTTAACAAATGGAGCTGAAGGCGTTACCGTCCCGCGCCCAGAAGGAGAGCAGCGCTCAAAAGTGCAGCAGACGTAACATCTGTCCGTTTTGGGGAAGAGAAACCACGCAAAAAATAAAAAATAAAAATCCTCGTAAAAGCGCCGCACTTTTTTTAGTTCAATGGATCGGTTTGCTTCAGGCATATCCAACTGCCCGATGAACTAGCACAGATTTCTCTGCAGATGCGAACCAGGAGGAATTTGTGAAGCTGTGCGTTCAGACCCCAGCAGGTGAAGTGCTGGTAATTTAAGTGGAGTCGTTTAATTTAATTTATTATAAGTTATTGGGGCCACAGTCAGTGGTTTTTGTCACTATGGAGAAAACGCTAGATGCATTTATCTACTTTATGTATGATGGGATCTGGATTCACGGTTCAAAAGGGTGAATGTTAACTAAACCACATAAAAATGCAGCTAATGTTAATCGCTAGCTAATGCTAGCCGATGTTAATGTGATTATATTTTGACGGGTAAAAATAGAACATGAACGATATTTTTTAATCCTGTCGGTCAAAATGACGGAGAAGAAAAAAGTCTAGCACGACCTCTGGTTCCTACCAAAACTAGTGTAGCGTCTCATGACATTGTTCTTGCCAATCCTGCACCTATAAAGCAGAGAGAATATCTTGTCAATCCCACAAAGAAGGAGGTCATGAAAAAGGAAGTTGAGTACCTGGTTAAAAATGGACTTGCCATTCAGAGTTACAGCCCATGGAGTTCTCCATGTCTGTTAGACATGAAGGCTGATTGAAGTCCAAGATTCTGCACAGACTTTCGTAAGGCGAATGCTGTAACAGTCCTCGATGCACACCCGTTACCCCTCATTGAAGACTGTATTGATGAAATTGCACCAAAAATTTGTCACTAAACTTGACATGCTGAAAGGGTATTGGCAAGTACCTCTAACAAAATAGGCCTCTGACATCTCAGCTTTTGTTACGCCAGTTTTCTCCAGTACACAGTGATGCCTTTCAGGCTATGTAATGCCCTTTCGGGCTATGTATGTAATGTAAATAAAGGCTTTATTTTCAAAGGCTTGTAAGTACTGGGAGACATGCCAAACTGTTGGGTATATCTAGACGACATTGTTGTATACTCAAATGACTGGTCTAACCATCTTGCAGCTTTGCTTGAGGTCTTCAAACGCCTTTCAGCTGCCTCACTAACACTCAATCTTTCAAAGTGTGACTTTGGTAAAGGTACCATTCTCTATCTTGGCCAACAGGTTGGTGGAGGAAAAGTGTGTCCTGTGGATGCTAAAGTCAAAGTCATTTCTGACTTTCCAGTTCCTTCAAGCAGAAGGGAGCTCCGTCGATTCTTGGGGATGGCAGGATTCTACCGTAGCTTTTGCAAAACCTTTTCTACAGTAGCTGCTCCTTTAA
The DNA here is from genome assembly GCF_051168715.1 of Poecilia mexicana. Lineage (NCBI taxonomy): Eukaryota > Metazoa > Chordata > Actinopteri > Cyprinodontiformes > Poeciliidae > Poecilia > Poecilia mexicana. The sequence goes on along the minus strand of NW_028263378.1, from coordinate 32,682,798 downwards.
CCAGCCTTTCTAAACCAAACTTGGTCTGATGAATCTCAGCATGCTTTTGAGCATCTTAAAGGATTGCCCTCTTGTTTTCCTGTTCTTTCTGCCCCAAACTTCAATCTGCCATTTAAGCTGGACATAGATACCAGTGCTGTTGGGGTAGGAGCTGTCCTTCTGCAGGATTATAAAAATGGTATTGAGCATCTTGTGAGTTATTTCTTGAGGAAGTTTAATCTTCATCAAAGTAGATATTCTACCATTGAGAAGGAAGCACTTTTGAAGCTTACCTTGGCTTGAGTGTGGAACCCATAACTGTCTTCACAGACCATAACCCACTTGTCTTTCATTCCAGAATGTACAATCAAAATCAGAGACTTATGCGGTGGGCTTTAGTCATTCAGGAATACAACCTCAAAATCTGCCATAAAAGGGGTCTGAGAATGTATTGGCAGATGCTTTGTCACATCCACCACCACCCTTATAAGTTTGGACTTGTAACAGGGCGGCCGTTTGCGGTTGGATTTTACGGTGCAGAAGATTACGAGAGGTAGAGTCAGGTGGAAACAGCAGTTGGTTTATTCTCCTCACAGCATCAACACACACTCAATAACAATCATTCCTCACACAGGTGAAACTACAGGCTTAAATAGTCTCAGCTGTGTTGGACCCAACCACCTCCAATTCACAGGGAGATCTCACTTAAATCTCCACCTATTTAAATAAAATACACTTTATTAAATATAAACATTTAAATGTACTTTTTATAAATATTTTATATTACACCAAATGAAACACCACAAAAAAAACCATAAACAATTATCTCCCCACACTTTTCAATGGCCTCTCCCAGAACCTTTAAATGGTGTCTGGACCCCCGCGGTTGTATTTGTCCAAACACCCTGGAGAGGACACAGAAAAGACAGGTGAGTCACTCAATATCAGCACTCCACACCTAACAGATTATGCACAAACATTTGCTCAGTTTTACCCACCAGTAGCTCATTGCTCTGAGTAACAATTATCCTCCCTCCACAGGCAACCACCTCACTTTCCAATGAGGAGCAGCTGTGCAGAGTCCAGAACAGAACATGCTAATTACTAAAATATTCAATAAATACAATTAAAACTTCTCATGTGCAAATTGTTGTTTATGTGCAAATCTCTGCTTAAAGTGCAGTGCTAAATAAAGTGCTTGTTAATAGAGTGCAAAAAGTGCTATACAGTGACTTAAATAAAAATAGACCCAGTAATGAAGCTCTCTTCATTACATTTCCTCCCTCCTCTCTTAAGAGTACCTCAGTCCTCTGACACTCTGGATAAACAGTCAGCAACCACATTAGACTTCCCAGGCTTGTACTGGACCGTGAAGTCAATGGCTGCAGCGCCAAGTACCATCCAGCGATTCGGGCGTTGGCATCCCTCATTCGTCTTAGCCATTGGAGGGCACGATGGTCAGTCTCTAAAATAAAGTGACATCCTAAAAGATAATACCTGAGGGCCTCAATAGCCCACTTTATGGCCAAACACTCCTTTTCCACCGTTTAATATCTTGTCTCTCTATCCAGCAGTTTCCGACTCAGAAACACCACAGGTCTTCTTTCACCGTCCACCTCTTGTTGAAGAACAGCTCCAAGTCCCACTCCTGAAGCGTCTGTTTGCAAGATGAATGGCTTAGTGAAGTCTGGTGTGTGTAGAACTGGATGAGTACATACTGCTTGCTTGAGGTCCTTGAATGCTTGATCACAGTTTTCTGTCCAGCACACTTTGTTGGGGGCTGCACCCTTTTTGTTAGATGGTTCAGTACAGCTGATCGTTCTGCAAAAGAAGGTATAAATTTCCGGTACCAGCCCACCAAACCCAGAAATCCTCTCACCTTCCTTTTTGTAGTTGGAACTGGGAAGGACTGGATTGCAGCCATTTTCCCCACTTGAGGCTTTATTTTTCCGAACCCAATGAGAAAACCCAAATACTCCACCTCTCTCTGGGCTACAGCACACTTCTTTGGGTTAATTGTCAGTCCAGCCAATCTGATGCGGTGTAGCACCTCCTGTAGGTGAATCAGATGCTCCTCCCAGGACTGGCTATACACCACAACATCATCCAAATATGCTGCAGAAAATTCTGAAACATCTCTCAGCACATGATCCATTAAACGTTGGAATGTTGCTGGCGCACCCTGGAGCCCAAAAGGTATGACTCTAAACTGGTACATACCAAAAGGAGTTTTGAAGGCGGTCAGCTCTCTTGCTTCTGGTGCCAAAGCCACTTGCCAGTATCCTTTGCACAGATCCAGCGTTGTGATGTAGCTTGCCGAACCGACTTTCTCCAGTAGGTCGTCAACCCTGGGCATTGGGTACGGGTCAAAATTGGACACAGCATTTAAATTTCTAAAGTCTATGCAAAATCTAAGGGAGCTGTCTTTCTTTGGTACCAGCACAATCGGGCTGCACCATTCACTACTAAATTCTTCAATTATCCCCAAATCCAAAATCAGTTTTATTTCTTTTTCCAGTACTGGAATCAACCGCTCTGGTATGCAATAGCTCTTTTGACGACTCGGCACATCTTCTTTAACCCGAATCTTATGTTGAACCAGTGATGTAAATCCTGGAACTTCTTGAAAGAGCTGAGGATCCAAGAGAGGTTTGACTTTTTCCTGCTCAGTAGGGGACAGATGAGAAATGTCAACCAAAGCACAGTCTGACATGTTAGTTGGAAAAAATTTCTCAGTCACCTCCTCATCCTTAACTGCTCTCACAAATAACTCCTGGTGCACTGGCTCTTGTTGGCTGTGGAACTCTTTCAACAAGTTGACATGAAAGGTCTGATGCTTCTTAGCCCTTTCTGGCATGTACAGTTCATAAACCACTTTACTCACTTGTTTGGTGATCTCATATGGTCCATGCCATTTTGTCAGCAGCTTGTTGTCGCTGGTAGGAAGCAATAAAAGAACCTTCTGACCTGGAAGGAAGACTCTGTCTCTGGCCTTCTGATCGTACCATGTCTTTTGATGTTGTTGAGCTGCTTTCATGTTGTCCTGAGCAAAAGATGCCATTTCCTGCAATCGCTCCCACATGTTGATGACATATGTTGCAATGTTTTCACCCTCTGGTTTAGCGTCTTCCCAACAGTCCTTCAGTAGATCCAACGGACCTCTCACTTGACACCCATACAATAGTTCAAAGGGTGAGAAACCTGTAGAAACTTGTGGGACCTCTCGGTAAGCAAATAACAGGTACGGTAGCCATTGGTCCCAGTCGGCACCTGTGTCAGAGACAAACTTTCGCAGCATATTTTTGAGAGTCTGATTATATCTTTCCACTAGCCCATCCGTTTGGGGGTGGTAAGGGGTGGTCTTAAGTCCCTTAATCCCTAATAATTTATAAACCTGCTGCAACAGTTTAGACAAAAAGTTTGTCCCACAATCTGTGAGAATTTCTCTAGGTATTCCTACTCTAGAGAAAAGCTGCAGGAGACAGTTAGCAACCTGTCGGGCTTTAATGGATCTGAGAGGAAAAGCTTCAGGGTACCGTGTAGCATAGTCACATATCACCAATATGCAACGGTGACCTGTAGAGCTCCTTTCTAATGGGCCCACAATATCCATGCCTAGCCTTTCAAAATGTGTCTCAATAATTGGCAGTGGTTGTAGCTGGGCTCGAGCTACTCCTTTGCCTGAAGTCAACTGACATTTTTCACAGGAACTACAAAATTTAGAAATCGGGGTATACATTCCCGGCCAGACAAAATGGCTGCTGATTCTACTCAGTGTCTTATAAAAAGCCATATGACCTGCCTGTAGCGGAGTAAAGCTTCTTCTCAAACAAGACGGAGGCTCGTATTTCCTTTACTGAACCCTTTTGTTCAGTATTTATTGAAGAGGAAAAAAAGGGCTTCAGCCGATAAAAACAGAACAACAGCAACAACAACTGCTCGTAACCAAGCAATAAAATCAACAAAGCAAGATAGTGACTAAACAGTAACAGATCCTTAAGCATTCTTCAAAATAAAAGACTTCCTCTATTCAAATAAATCATGTCTTACACTGAAATATATTTCACTTCGCCTTTGTAATTGTATACAATCATATTCAATATAATAATAATAATCATCATGTAAATTATGCTTAACATATAATTGTAATCAGTCACTTATCATGCAAATATACTGAACAACATAAGTGTAAAAAAGTCACAACATCCTCCCACCCGATGAACAACTGTTCATCTGTGTAGGATTTACCTTTCATTTAAGATACTTCTAAAGGGTACAATAACTGAATAGGCCTGCGTAACAAGCCACCAGTCGAAGTACGAACATTGCATGAACGTATGAGACCATCCCTGCCTGGGAAGACCTCTACAATTCTACCCATTTTCCATGTCTGTCTGGGTGTATTGTCCTCCCCCAAAAGAACTACATCTCCTACTTTAAGTAGTGTTGGAGTAGGACTGTTCACCCTGTGGGCTGATTTTAAGTCCATCAAATAATCTCTGCGCCAGCGTTTGCAAAAGCCTATCAAAAGTTTCTGTTGGTATTTCCACCTTCTACCTAGCTGTTCGCGATTTGCAGTGAGAACCTGATTTAGGTGAGGTGATGGAATAATCTTTGGTGGCAAGGAAGTTAAGCGTTTACCAACTAAGAAATGAGATGGGGTAAGTGGCTGGGGTTCTAATGCATCACTAGTTACATAGGACAGAGGCCTGGAGTTCAACACTGCCTCAACTTCAGTAAGAACAGTTGTGAGCTCCTCAAAGCTCAAAGATGCTTTCCCCAGTACCTTTCTTAAGCATGTTTTTACAGATCTCACAAGCCTTTCCCAGAATCCCCCCCACCAAGCTGCTCGCTCAGCGATAAACTTCCACGTGATTCCCTTGTCAGTGAAAAACTCTGTGAGTGTCGATCCTAAGATGTTTTGCCATAACTCCTTTAAATCCTTGTCAGCCCTTTTGAATGTTCTAGCATTGTCAGAGTAAATGACCCTACAAAGACCTCGTCTTGCAATGAATCTCTTTAAGGCCAATAAGAAATTCTCTGTAGTCTGATCGGAGACCAACTCTAAGTGTACTGCTCTTGTCACTGCACATGTAAACAGTGCTATGTATGATTTTACAGACCCGTCCTTAGTTTTAACATATAAGGGTCCAGCAAAATCTACACCAGTAACTTCAAAGGGAGGTGATTCTGTTACTCTGTCTCGAGGTAAGGGAGCAGTAATCTGTTGTGCTGCCTTAACCTTTAGTTTTTTGCAGATGTAACATTTTGAAACAATGTTTCTTACAAGCTGTCTGCCTCTCAAAATCCAATATTGTTCTCTAACTTGAGTTAATGTGTCTCTTACACCAGAATGCATCACTCTTTCGTGACATGACTGAACTAATAGTTCAGAATACTTGTGATTTGTCGGTAGTATCCAAGGGTGTTGTTCTCTGAAACTAAGATCTGAATTCTGCAGCCTTCCCCCAACACTTATTAGACCATTTTCATCTAAGAATGGTTTCAAATCTTTGATTTTAGAATCTACCTTCACATTTTTGTTTGACCTTAACTGCAATATTTCAGAACTGAAACAACTCTCTTGTGTTGACTTAATCCAGTACATTTCAGCTGCACCAAGTTCTTCTGTACTTATCTCTCCCTGAACCTTCAGATAAGATCTTGTGTTATTAACAAACCGCTTTACCCATGCAGTGATTCTTAACATGGTCTTAAGCTTGCTGTACCTTTCTAAGTTTAACAGAGGTTCAGTTTGCTCAGTGGCAGTGAACTGCACAACAGTCTCATACCCAGACCTCAGCTCTGCATTCACTTCATCCACTACATAGTCACTACAAATGTTCAGTTCCTTCTCATCCGTAGACAGTGAAGTGGGTCCCTTCCACCACAGCTGGCTCTTAATAAGGCTCCGAGCATGGTAACCCCGCGTAAGAAAGTCGGCAGGGTTCATTTTGCCAGCACAGTGGAACCAGAGTTCTGGATTTGTGAGCCCTTGTATTTCTGCCACTCTGTTGCTCACAAATGGTTTCCATCGACGTGATGAGCTGCGGATCCAGTGAAGCGTGATCATAGAGTCCGTCCACATGTTGAGCTGGTTTTTCTCCATGTTCAGTGGCTTAAGGAGGCTGTATCCTAATCTTGCTCCAATAAGTGCACCCATGAGCTCCAAGCGAGGTAATGTCATTTTCTTTAATGGTGCTACTCGTGACTTGGAGGCCACAAAACTGTTAATAGTCTCTTCTTGGTTGTTTTGTCCTTGAAGATATGCCACGGCACCGTAAGCCTTTTCACTTGCATCACAGTAGACATGCAACTTTACAGTGTGTGACTCTTTGTTAATCTCAGTGTGGTACCACCTGGGAATAGACACCAGGTGTAACAGTGGTAACTCCAGACACCATTGCTCCCACTTCTCTTCTAAGTCAGTAGGTAATGGTTCATCCCAACTCAGTCTCTTTTCCCACATCTCTTGGAACAGGCACTTTACTCGGACTGTAAAAGGAGTAAGAAATCCAATAGGGTCGAATATACGGGCTGATGTTCTTAGTACACTTCTTTTTGTATTTTCTCTGTCTTTCAAAATGTCCATTAACCCCTTTTGATCAAACACAAAATCATCGTGTTCCGGTCTCCAAACCAGTCCAAGTACTTTAAGCACATTTCCACTGGACTCTGTATCACCAGTGAGCTCTACTCCATTTTCTTTCCACATGGCTTTCAGATCAGGTGAGTTGGTAACCCATTTGCAGAGGTTCATGCTTGCCTGAGAGAGAATGTGCTTTGCTGCAGTTGTCATGTGAAGAGCATCCTGCACAGTAGGTGAGCTTGAAATAAAGTCATCTACATACATAGAGTCTCTGAGAGCCTGTACTGCCTTTGGCTGTTTTCTTTCAAATTGTTTGAGATGTTTTCTGATAGTGGCAGCAAGCAAGAATGGGCTGGGAGTTACTCCAAAAACAACTCTTTTCATCCTTAAGACACGCACCTCATTTTTCCAGTCCTTAGCTAAAGGTCTGTGCATCCACAAGAACCTGACAGCATCTCTGTCCTTTTCTGCTAGTGAGATTTGAAGAAAAGCCTTAGTTATATCAGCAGTAAATGCTATCTTGTGCAATCTGAACTTTATGAGCACATCTAGCAGGTTTGGGTTCAGGTTAGGTCCAGTGTACAGACAGTCGTTGAGGGATGGACTGTTTGCCTCATGTGAGGATGCATCAAATACCACTCTAAGTTTGGTTGTGGCCTTTTCTTCTCTTATTACAGCATGATGGGGCATATAATATTTCACAGTCTGTTGATTCATTTCTGGTTTTCCATCTGCAACCTCCTCACAGATACCATTTTGAAGATAGTCTTCTATTACATCGTTGTATCTGGCAAATAAATTTACATCAGTCTTCAGCTTTCTCGTTAGATTCTCAAAGCGTTTCTTCGCTACCCTGAAGTTGTCTGGAAGCTGGTCTTTGTCACATTGCCAGGGTAACTCAACTTGGTACCTTCCGTCTTCAAATGTTGTTGTTTGTTCAAAACGTTGCATAATTTCTGAGTCCTCTGGGCTTTCTGACTGTTTATTTACAATACCCAGGGACTCCACCTCCCAGAATGCATGCAACTGATTAGACAGCTGGGTGTCTTCGTTCAAACTAATGTGCATACACGTGGTGTCTGTAACACTGGAGGTAGTCACTGGTCCCTGTAAAGCCCATCCAAAGAGGGTTTCAACTGCCACTAATGAATCTGTAACCCTTTGGACCTTTCCAGTAACAGCCTGCCAGTAGTAATCTGCTCCAATTAACATCTGCAACTCTTGTTCATTAGCACCCTCTAGTGGAAAGTCTCCAAGCTGCAGTCCTCCTTTCTTAATCTCTGCTTGAATGGGCTCAGTTGGTACCTTTATTACAGCAGTGCACACCTCGGGGGTCTCTATAGCATCTATTTCGATTTTCCGTTCAGTGTTCCACACATTTTCAAGTTGAACTCTCACTATGTTGCGTTTTTCCACTACAGGACTGGTGGAACCAAAAACATGGAGGTTTAGTGTCTCTTGCCTCACAACTTGCAGTCCTAGGGCTCGGACAATGTCTCTGTGAACAAAACTACGCTGGCTACCTCCATCTAACAGACAGCGAGATATTTTTCTCTCCTTTGGTCCTACAGCCCATGCCTTAACCGTTTGGAGCAATACTGTGTTCTGAGTATTTGTCTTCACTTTGACTGAGCTGGTCAACGAAGACAACACAGCTTCTGCATTTCCACTATTACTTGTACTGTCGACTTCTGGTTTAGCTTCAGATTGTTCACAAACTGACAAGTGGTGTTTTCGATTGCACTGTCTGCACAAAATCTTCACTCTGCAGTATTTCGCAATATGTTTCGGGCCCAGGCAGACAAAACACCGTCCAAGTCTTTTCAGTTTCTCCCTGCGTGCACTTATTGTAAAACCAGGACAGTTCTCTGGTTTGTGGTCATTACCGTCACAAAACACACAGGTTTGTGGCACGACGCTGGCTGTGTGCAAAGCAGTCGCTGATGGAATGCTCCACTTTCTAGGTTGATCACAGGTATAGGATGGCTTACCCACATGCTTGTGTTGTGGGCTCGGGCTCTTCAATGTGTGGCCTGGTCTGGTCAGCAGAAGCGCCCGTTCTCTGCTTTGCACTTCATTTTGCAGAAACTGAATCAATTCTGGGACTTTCCATTCGTTAGTTGAGTTTTGTTGCCGTGTATAAGTAAGTACTATGTCTTCTGGAATAAGCTGTAGCAACACTGGACATAGGAGACAGCCGTAAGTATCACTTTGCACTCCAAGAGACTCCAAGCTGCGTATCTGGATCTCACATTCATCATAAAGGTGCCTCAAAGCTGCAACATCAGATGATCTTCTCACAGGTGTCAAGTTCAGCAATTTAGACATATGAGCACTTATCACAATATCCTTCCTTCCAAAACGATTCTGGAGCAACTCTATTGCAGCATCATAGTTGACATCTGTCATTGTCAGTCCTGCAATAGTCCGAGCAGCTGCTCCATTTAGGTAAGATCTCAGGTAAGTGAACTTGTCTGTCTTACTTAGTCCATCATTTCTGTGAATGGCTGATTCATACTGTGACCAGAATTCCTGCCATTGGCTTATTTCTCCATCATACTTGATTATCGTTAGTTTGGGCAGTTTAACCGTCTGTTTGGATTGTGATGAAAATGAGCCGTTGTTCACGTCACTCACATGCGCTCTTAGGGTGTCTGTAGCGGTCTCCTGCAATCCAATAACGTTGGTGGTGCGAACCTTCCAAATGAGAATCCGGTCCGTGTAATCCTGTGAGTTCGTTATCTCAGTGTCCAAGTCTTCAATTGACGTTTCATCTTCTATGCTCTTGTCCAAATCCAATAAAATTTCCTCCTTAGAAGATAAAACTGCCAGGAACTCACGCAGTCTATCCATATCGGGACTCTCCTTGCCCACCTCATCCTCTAGTCGAGTTAACAGCTTCGTCGTCGCTGTTCGGATAGTCGACCGTTTCCTCTTTAACCGCTCCAGTCCTTCCGTCATGTTGGCTGCTAAACTGAGCCTTAGCTTCACTTCGTTCAGAAAAATCAAAAAAATTCTTATTCCCGGGTTTCGGCACCAAAATGTAGCGGAGTAAAGCTTCTTCTCAAACAAGACGGAGGCTCGTATTTCCTTTACTGAACCCTTTTGTTCAGTATTTATTGAAGAGGAAAAAAAGGGCTTCAGCCGATAAAAACAGAACAACAGCAACAACAACTGCTCGTAACCAAGCAATAAAATCAACAAAGCAAGATAGTGACTAAACAGTAACAGATCCTTAAGCATTCTTCAAAATAAAAGACTTCCTCTATTCAAATAAATCATGTCTTACACTGAAATATATTTCACTTCGCCTTTGTAATTGTATACAATCATATTCAATATAATAATAATAATCATCATGTAAATTATGCTTAACATATAATTGTAATCAGTCACTTATCATGCAAATATACTGAACAACATAAGTGTAAAAAAGTCACAACACTGCCCATGGAATTGAGTGACCCAGCTCCATAACTTTGCGTCTGAACTGTTGTGGAAGGGCTAATGCTTCACACGGTCCCTTTTTCTGATACAAAATACCTCCTTTAATAATGTAAACTGCATCTTCTAAGAAGTCTAACTGACCCTGATGAGTTCCCCCCACCCCAGTTACCTTTTCAAACCAAGGTTTTGTGTAGAATCAGCTCTCTGGAGTGCACCCAAATCTGAGGGAATGTCAAACTCAAAGAAGTTATCTGGCTTAGATAATTGTGCCGTCTCTTCATCACCTGAGCCTTTGAACTTCTCCCTTCTTTTCTGAGCTTTTGACTTTTTAGTTCTTCCCGGTTCTGCTTCTAAAGACTCCCCAAAAAAGGGCAACTCTTCTAACACAGTCTTTGAACTTTGCGCTCTTGTTACTACATTACAGGGTTTCAATGGTTCTACTGGTATATCAGTTTTAGGACATGAGTCCTGGGCTTCTCTGTTGGTACGCACTAGGGGTTCATAGTCTGACTGGTGGATAAGGTCAAAGAGAGTGGGTATATCATTACCAAGTATAACTGTGTATGGCAAAGAGGGAACTACAGCTACCTGTACCAAGTATGTTTGACCTCCCACTGTCAAATACACCTCAGCAGTAGGGTAGACATGTTCATCTCCATGTACACAACTTATTTTAATCCCCACCCCACTTAGCTTTTCTGCTGAGATTAAGCTAGCATGCACTAGAGATTGAAAGCACCCAGAATCAAGCAAAGCTTCTTCTTTCTGCCCATTAACTAGAACAGAAACAGTGGAAACTTTCTTTTCCACCGCATCCATACCTGGTCTTGGAACAGAACACAAAAGTGATGGCTTTGATTTAAGGGCAGGGCAGAAATGTTGTGTATGACCAAAGCCATTTGTCAAGAAAACTGGCATGGACTTGTGAGATCTTTCTAGGTACACGCAGAAAGCAGGGTAAAGGCCTGGGGAGTAACAGTAATCTTGTATTGATTTAGGAATGATTAAAGAAATGAAATACAAAAGACATAGTAGTGTAATAGTTAAAATGATTGATGTATTGTAATCACAATGTCTGTAATGTATGACTGAAATGTATAATCTGTATTCACGATCTGCGGTAACAGTAACAACTTAGTTGTTATACACGATTTCAGATAATGGTAAAACAAATTGATTAAGTTTTGAGTTAATTGTGTTTCATGGTACATTATAAGAAGATTGCAGAGTTGAGCACAGGAAAATAAAAGAATGAAAAGTCACAAGCACTGAGCTGGCTGGGCGGGGGCCTCAGAACGAATTGCCAAAAAAGGTAATAACTACCAGATGGCCAACAGAAAAGAGAGAAGTGTTGCAAAGGAGTTGCAACAGTCAAAAGAGGGAGGTTGGTGTATTACCAATTCAGGGTGGAACAAGGTTTGGGTGGGACGAGTGCTTTCCGATGAGATAATCGGGAAGGGTTAGTCATAAGACCTCTCCCATACACAACTGTGGGCCAAGAGGGTTTAAAAGCCAGCGAGCTGGGGAGGAAACTGTTCTTAGTCCGCGGCGCTGAAGGAGAATCAACAAGAGGACGCAGGCGAAAGATCAGCGGAGGACCACACCCTGGGACCGGGGGAAAAGTTTGAGACTTCTCGCCGCAAAGAAGGACAAGATCCGTCAGCCCCAGCCCTGGCCCCCTGAATTTGACCGTTTCCTCTGCCTCCACCCTACGATCCCTATTTAACAGCAGCAGACTTGGGGAAAAGACAAAGGTCACCTAGTGATGAAGATTCTGTTCATCTAAAAGAGGTCGGACAGATTGACTTTGCTGCTTTTCCGGAAAAGGACTTTGCCCGGCCAGGACAGAGACTCTAACCAAGGACGTCTAAAGATTTCGGCTGCCAAGATCGACTAACATCGGGTGTGAGTTGCCCTGCCCCTAAAGCCTCGCTCAGTGAGATTAGTGACACAGGTTAGGGATAGAAATAAGATAGGATATGGTTGATTTGGTTGATTTTATAATTTGAGATTAATACTTGTTACAAGTTTACAATTACTTCTATTAAATCTGCTTGTCATTTACCCCTGCTAAAGCTTGCTTAATAAAATATAATAAAAATAAGAATGGAGGTTGTGGACATTGAATTCAATTGAGTCACTGTTTGATGAGGGTTCTTCTGGTATAAGTAAAATCTAAATGCATGATTCTAGAAATTGGTGGCTTCGTACTTTCCTTTGGCGAGCAATAAATAATGGCCCTGGGACTTATATCTAAGTCACTAAATCCAATCTAGCCGATAACAAGTGCACGTTATTTTAAGGAGGAAAGCTACCGTTAACAGGAGTGGTTGTTGGAACTACGCGGCAGCTAGCGCTACTCTGTCGACTGTTTCTCAACTGAAAAGGGCCGTAACTTCTGGATCTGAAGGTAGTTAGAGCTAGACGAGTTTTCTCCGCCGCCAGTTTAAACAGAAATTCTCTAGTAAACCTATGATAGGGTAAGACCCAGGTTTCAGGGATTTTCCGGACCTGTTAGACAGAGAACTGGTCAATAGTCAGTCAGTGGTAAGGTTAGGGCGTGGCTGGCTATTGCAGAATAACGAACACATTACAGTTGTAACATCTAATATCTTGGACTGAAGACTTTAAAAATGGCTTTTTAACATTGGGGGGTCTTTGGGAAGGGAACGGCTTTGAACTAGAAACATTTCTAGCCTGACTTTGACCAGAGCCCTGTTCACCCCCAGTGGACTTACTTGATTGGGCATAGAGAGTCTCTCGGCCAAAATAAATGCTCTTGCTGGCTGATGTGAAGACCTCTGCAAGAGTAGCTGCTTCTTTTGCCGTCTTTGGGTCACGCTCACGTATCCAGACCTCCAACTCTGGATTAAACATCCTTAAAAACTGCTCCAGAATTATCTGCTTAGATATTTCTTGCACAGTAGATTTATCAGGTTTAATCCATCTTGAAAACAAGTCTTTCAATCGCACATAAAGTTCACGTGGCATCTCACCTGATTCAATCTTCAGGGATCTGAAGCGGCGTCGATAAGTGTCAGCAGTGATTTCATACTTTGCCAGAATTGCTTCCTTCACTGTCAGTTTTCAGTCAGCCATATCCATTAGAACATAGGCTGTGCGGACCTTGCCGGTCAACAGAGAGACAAGACGAACCGCCCACTCATCTCTAGGCCACCGACACATCTGGGCCATCCTCTCGAACGTCGTCAGAAAATGCTCAATGTCGTCATCAGTGGATAACGGAAGAAATCTTGGTTCAATTATGGACCTGGAACCATGAGCCACCTGGACATCACCACCATCAGATTCTTCTGATTCACCTGCATGTGCTTCAGATTTCCTGGGTTGAGCTTGTGTTCCTGATACCTCAGGTTTTTCCCATACAGCATGCACTTGAAGCTGCATTTGTTGAAATTGATGCTGTATGCTCTTCCACCTTTGCTCCTGGCGGGAAAAATCTTTATCAATCTTCAGGTCTCTAGCCACTTGAGACCGCATACTAGATTTCACCATCACCGCCAGTTCCTCCAACTTATCTTCAGGGTTGGTCGCTGCCATGGCCTCCATTTCACAGGAAGCTCCAGCTCCTTCATCAGGCTCTCCCTCTTGGCCTGGCTTTTTACCACTTCTGGTCATCATCTTCTCACCGTGGCATGAATGGCACACTTCTGACACCACTTGTAACAGGGCGGCCGTTTGCGGTTGGATTTTACAGTGCAGAAGATTACAAAAGGTAGAGTCAGGTGGAAACAGCAGTTGGTTTATTCTCCTCACAGCATCAACACACACTCAATAACAATCCTTCTCACACAGGTGAAACTACAGGCTTAAATAGTCTCAGCTATGTTGGACCCAACCACCTCCAATTCACAGGGAGATCTCACTTAAATTTCCACCTATTTAAATAAAATACACTTTATTAAATATAAACATTTAAATGTACTTTTTATAAATATTTTATATTACACCAAATGAAACACTACAAAAAAACCCATAAACAATTATCTCCCCACACTTTTCAATGGCCTCTCCCGGAACCTATAAATGGTGTCTAGACCCCCGGGGTTGTATTTGTCCAAACACCCTGGAGAGGACACAGAAAAGACAGGTGAGTCACTCAATATCAGCACTCCACACCTAACAGATTATGTAGAAACATTTGCTCAGTTTTACCCACCAGTAGCTCATTGCTCTGAGTAACAATTATCCTCCCTCCACAGGCAACCACCTCACTTTCCAATGAGGAGCAGCTGTGCAGAGCCCAGAACAGAAGGCTACATGCTAATTACTAAAATATTCAATAAATAAAATTAAAACTTCTCATGTGCAAATTGTTGTTTATGTGCAAATCTCTGCTTAAAGTGCAGTGCTAAATAAAGTGCTTGTTAATAGAGTGCAAAAAGTGCTTTTAAAGTGCTATACAGTGACTTAAATAAAAATAGACCCAGTAATGAAGCTCTCTTCATTACAGAACTTATAAGGGGGGTGGTGTTGCATGCCTGCCAGGCTGTTTGTGCTTTTTCTTCCCCCCTCCCTCCCCTCATTCCAGTTCTAGAACACTTCGGTCAAATAATAAATTGCTGTTACATATTCCTGGGACCAGACTGAGTGACAGCAAATAGGAGTAGTATTCACTGTCACTGCTCCTAATCTTTGGAACAACCTACCTTTTAACATTAGATCTGCCCATCGTCTGGAACACTTCATATCGCTCCTTAAAACTCATTTTTATTCTTTGGCTTTTTGTAAGGCCTGACATTCTAATTTACTTGTCTATTTTAATTTGTGTTTTATTCTTATGTGTTTTTGTTTGTACTTCATGAATACTGTACAGACCTTTGGTGCAATTAATATCTGTTTTTTAAGTGGTTCATAAATAAAATTGGCATCGACATGATTAGGTTTTTGTTTTATTTTGCTTTGGAAAGGTGTCCAGTTCAGGCGAATGGAGTGTTGGAGCAGTCACTGTCTTCTGTCCTAAGCCTACAGACATTGCTTTCTGACCAAGCACTGACATCTTTGTCAGCCCAGGCACCACTGGCCCCAACATCTCAAATGCTGTCGACCATGCCCAATTCCCCAGAAACATCAACTTATTTCTCTTCCTGTGGGCACCTGAGTCCCAGCCCTCCACTCAAGTACAACCAATTTTGCCATATTCTGAAGTTTCTTTGGTTGCAACCCCAAGGTTGCTCCTCTCCCCCCACTCTTCCCTGTCTCCACAGGTGATGACCACTGAGGACCAGGCACCAGCTTCTTATATTTACTGAGCAACTTATAATTCTACTGGAAGACCAAGAAGAGCCACATGAGTCTCCACAACATCCACCAGAGTTGCCTTACACTTTGGATGAGTAAGTCAAAATTGCACATTCTAGCAGCGTCTTATGTAATTAGTGTTGACAGCTGCAAACCATTGTTTACTCCAACAATACACAATAAAACATATTTTCTTTTCACAGGAAAAATCTTCAGACTTTAACAAAACCATACACCAAGGTTGATATGACTTTCTATCCTACAAGCAACCAAATAAATGTATGCAGGTACAGGATTTTAGAATGTAGCCTGCATGCCTTCAGAAGATGCCGTTTTGATCCAGCAGCAAAACTGGATGTTATTTTTGTGGATGAAGAGGACAATGCTGAAGGGACGGTTGATGAAAGTGGTCCCACACAAGAGTATCTAAGACTGTTAATGAGGGCCACTCTGTGTTTGAGGGGCATGAGAATGACTGCCATCTAGCTTTGGACACTAGTGGTCAGTATTATTATTATTTTTTTTTTTCCAATTCTTAAGGATGGAAAATTGTCAAGTAACATTTTTTTTCCTTTAGCACTGGAGTCAAAAATGTACAACTGTATTGGAAAAATGTCCGTTTGGTGCATGGAGGAATTGGACCTCATTTCTTCTCTCAAAGGCTGTATGACCACATTTGTGGCACATTGTCTCAACCTCCCCTGGTTGAGGAAGTTGTTAACCATTCAGACAGCAGCTGTTCAAAGTTAGCAATTTTAAGCATTTTGGATGTTGATCATGAGCTTAAATTCAGTTTCACATATATTTTTTTTCATTTTAGATTCAGGATACAAACACAATCATGGAGGCAAACGAAGCCATTATGCAGGCAGCAGATACCCTGAGCATTAAGGCATGTAACTACTCTGGAAGAGAGGGATTCTGTTGTGCAATCTGCTGCAGACTTCTTTGTAAAAGGCCAAGTGTGCACTGCCTTGCATGCAAGATCCAATTTTTTTCTATTAGAAATCTTGTTGTATTCTAAAAGTAAGACCATATTCTCATTTCTTAAAGGTTTGTGGAAGGTTTGAAGACTCTTAACCTGTTCGTCTCAGGTTGTCATTCACAATGACAGGGGTGTCAAACTCCAGTCCTCAAGGGCCGCTGTCCTGCAGTGTTTAGATGTGCCACAGGTAAAAAACAGTGGAATGAAATGGCTTAATTACCTCCTCCCTGTGTAGATCGGTTCTCCTGAGCCTTGCTAATGACCTAATTATTCTTTTCAGGTGTGGTGCAGCAGAGGCACATCTAAAAGTTGCAGGACAGCGGCCCTTGAGGACTGGAGTTTGACACCCCTGTCACTAGAGGACCCAAATTTGGGTCCTCTAGTGACAGACAGGTTAATGTGTTAGACGAGATTCGGAAAAACCCTGCAGTCTTTCATGAATTGTCTGTGAGGAGAAACCACTCTCGGCATGGGACCTGTGCACACTTTTCCCAGAGTGTTTCTCTGTGCAAGGTAGGGGTTGAACGACTACATATTTTTTAAGGTCGACTACATCATGATAATAGTCGAGTCGATGTCGACTAGTCGCGGTGACGTAAGCGCAAAAACCCTTCACAACTACTTGGAGGCTTTATCAGCTATTTTCACGGCAAGTATGGACCCTCCCCCCCCCCCCCCCCCCACACACACACACACACTCCCCTTCTCCTGCTTTTACTAAGTCTATTATGCAGAATTAAAAGAGCAATAAACAGATCATTCTTCGTGAGCAGGGAGAAAAGTTCGTTGTACAAATTCGGGTCTGACTTTTTTTTTTTGTTTTTTTCCAAACACCGGCTGATGCTGATGATCTCTGGATAGCTACTCGTATAGGAGTCAAATGATCACACTGACCACAATGGAATGGTGCTTTTGGAACATCACAAACCAAACTTATTATGAACGGATCCCGTTTGGTTACAGTTGAATTTAACGAAACCTCCTGCTGCTCCTCCGCCTGATGCGCAGCATGATCTCTGCTGACTCAGCAGCGGCTCTCTGAACCGACATGCAGACGGCGGCCGAGATCGCCTCTATGGGAGCTTGGACTTAGTTTCCAGATGTAGTCAAACCATATCTTTATAAGAGCGTAAAGCTGTCAGGTTAAAAGCTTCAATACGCAGGGTGACGCTGATCAGTTGGATGGATAAAAAAGCCTGACATCATGACGCGTTGTAACACATTACTGCTGCAGTCTTTTTTATTTATTTATTTTTTTAAGGATTTTTTTTGGCACTAGTTTATTTGACAACAACTTGACTGTAAGGGGGCAGAGAGTGCGGAGAGAGGCCTGGGCCCAGCGAATGGAGGACGGGAGTCGGACTCCTGATTACTGCGGGCTAAAGTCTCTGTATGCGGGGCGCCGTGCTAACCTCCGCGCCGCGCAACGCCCCTATTGCGGTAGCCTATGCTGTAATTTACAGTTTGTAATTATTAAATTATTTACATTTTTATACAATTTGAGCTTTCTGACGAACTCACCTAGTCCACCTTCTTTCATTTTCTGGGAAAAATCTGTTTAGTCATGTAATTGCGACTAATCGACTGGCCCAGGAAAAAGTCAGTGCAGAGAAAAGAATCGACTAGTCGACTAGTCGACTAATTGGTGCAACCCCTAGTGCAAGGCAGCAATAAAAGGAGGATAGAAAATCAAACCATATACTACTGGAGAGACCGTTTGGTGGATATTGAAGGTACATTTGTTGTGATACTGTAAGCACAACTGGTATCAATTACATTTTGTGACCAATTTATCAGCACTATCCAAAAAGAAGCAATCATAGTTTGAGTATAGAGGCACTTTTTAAATGACTAGTGACAGGACCAAAAACAGTTAAATTGCTAGAAAAGTCTATTTCCTGGAAAGTTTTTTTGTTAAGCTGCCATAGAAATTCTGTCTTTTACCAGTGAATATATATTGGGTAATTTGTTGCCTAAATGCATACTTTTACATACCATTTACAATGATCATGCTTAGTTATGGTTCGTCTTCAAAATGTTTATTGATTTATATTTACTAACAAGAAATGCATTGTCATCACCAATATAACAAGATTGAGGAGGAACATGGACAGACATTTAACACATGTCTGTCTATGTTCCATGGACAGAGATGTGTTCCATATTTTTAAGAGTACACACTGGATACCTTTTATCAAAGTTCATAATTTCAACATTTTGTCTTTCAAATGGAGAGTGCAGTCCCGTTACCCTCGAAATGATACTGGAGTTCGCTTCCGGAGCATCCACAGTACCTCCACTGGGCTTTCCCATCGTCCACAAATTGAATTTGACTGGATTTCATCTGACTGGATTGAAGAGTCCAAACGACTCCTGTATGAACTGTGCCCAACAAAGCAGCGCAAACATAAGGGCGCACAGAAAGACGTAAATAATGTTAAAGGATTGCTTGAAGTTGTTAAACGAGCGGGGTGAGAATATTCCCCGTTTTGTCTCGCACTACCTGGACGACCTTCCACCTGTTGGCTTCGGCAACATTGATGCCTCGGCCCTGCTCGGTAGAATGGAGCGTCTAAGGCAGGAAGTATCTGTGCTAAGAGGAGCTATGGAAGCTCAGGCTACTATGAGTGAAAATCTTGGACAAGCGACAGTGGATTTGGAGTGCCGGCTGACGGATATTGAAACACCTCATGAATCTAGTCGGGCTAACTAACCCGTGCATGGATCGATGCAGGCTCAGGCTACGCAGAAAAGATGCTAAACAACCAGGGCCGGATTTAGAAGGATGGGGGCCCCTGGGCTGGAGTCAAAAAAAAAAAAAAAAAAAAAAATATATATATATATATATATATATATATATATATATACATATATATATATATATATTGTATGTGTTTGTTTTGTTTTAGAGGATGAGCAGAGAATGACCGAACAGTAAGTTTTGACAACTTATAACTTTAATAAGCCAGTTGTCACAAACTACAAACAACTCTGAACTCTTTTCTAGAAAGACTAAACCACATGTTGGGGTTGAAACTAGAATATGATGCTTGCATCACAAAATAAAATCACTGAATAGTTATTGTTACCTGGACTTCAACACAAACTATAAAACAGATTGAGTGCAAGAAAGTGTAATGCTCAAATATACTTTTACAAAGCAAAGCGAGTAAAACAATATTTATACAAATATCCCCAGCATTTACATGTCCATATAAGTACAAGTGGAATATATCAAAACTCAAACTTTTTCTTTGGTTTTAAAGTTCTTGGTAAATAGTGGAGGAAATAAATGTCAAAAAAGCGCTTCTCTGCCAGTCAGACAGAACATGGATATAAACAATATCATCTGGAAAAAAGAGATCAGGCATACTGTAGTTTTCAGAAAATATCCTGACCCAGGTAAGTCCAAAGTGCTGCCCTCTGAAGGATTTTTTACAGCCCCCGGTTCTCAATAAAAGCAGAGGTGGGTGCAAATGAACAATTTTCATCTTCTAGATCAAGGTTTTTACAGAGAACATCTTGAAAAATATGAAGAACAAAATACATATTTCCATTTATTAATGACACTTTTGCATTCAACTTCTTTGTAGGAACTCGAACCACAAACACGACCTACATTTGCAAATGCAAACCAAATAAGAAAACAATACTCAACCCTGAAAAGTTTGAAACTTTGAGCCTGTCTTATAATGCAGACATGCACAATCTTTGTTTTGTATCTACAATCATTTAAATTTTTACTTTATTTTAGCAGATAAACTTTAAAAAAGACCAAGTTTGTTTTCAAATTATTTTGCAGCCCCAAAGTTCTTTTAACATAATTTTAACCCTCATGTCAAAAAGTTTAGACACCACTGCCCTAACTGGTAACACCAAGCCCTTTTAGTAATGAGTGAAAGGGTTATCAGACATGTAAGCCTTAGTCTGATATGAAATTTGAAAAGTTGCCCACTTTTCTGGATTTTTTTGCTGCAAATTCCTTGACAAGATCACTGAAGTCCAGCTTTCTCACTAGATCACTCTCAATGGACATGAGAGTCAAATGGTTCAGTCTTTCTTGTCCCATTGTGGATCTGAGTCTGTTTTTAACTATTTTAAGCTTGGAGAATGATCGCTCACCACTTGCATTTGTGACAGGAAATGTCAGGTAAAAGCCTGAAAGCAATATCCACATTTGGGAAGATGTCCTGCAGTTTCTTTTCCCTAATGAATTGTAAAAGCAATGGAGCAGATGTGATGCCTTTATCACGAATAAAATCTTTAAACTGGACAATTTCCTCCACAAAGTCCATCTCCAAGTCAGCTGAATATTTACTTTGGAGATGAGATGCTTTGTTTCTTAGCTCTGGAACAGTAACACCAGAAAAATTGTTCAGGAAGCCAAAAGTGTTGTTGAGGTTATCATATGCAATATACCTGTGATTGATTTCAGAAAGCAATCTGTCAACAACCACCACAAAACACTGGTGGAGAACTTTTGTTGAGCTGATAAGTCAACCTCTGAGGTGGCGCCCTCTCCAAAAAATGGTTTTGGAGTCTTTGATCTTCGACCAGTAACTCTGTAAGCTTGTGAAACTGTTGGAGACAACTTCTTTGCTTGAGACTCAAACCTATCAAATTGATCTCTCAGACCTCCAATGTACTCCCGCAAGGATCCCACCAAATCCACAGCTGTACACAAGTCCAGTTCCACAGACTGCAAAGCTGCACTTGCTTTTTCAAAGCGCTGCAAAATGCTATGCCAAAATGTACACATAAAAGCTGTTTCAAGCTTGTCCATTTTTTTTATCAAGTGATCTTGCTTCATTTCTTATTGCTGCATTTTGGTTTGTGTCATTTACAATATTCTTCAATGATTTTTGAATGTTTGCATAGTTAATATGCACTGCCTGTGTGGCATCTGCATGTGCAGCCCATCTAGTGTTCGAAAGGGACTTCAATGTTTCAATGCGCTTGTTTGCATTAGGCTGCAGTCCATCTGTTACCACCTTCCACCTTGCTGTCGACTTGGAGCAAAAGTTAAATAAGTTTTACACAAACTGGAAAAAATCAGCTGTCTCAAAACAGCAGTTAACACTATTAACTCCAACCAAATTCAGGGTATGTGCAGCACATGGAACCCATTCAACTAGTGGGTTGAGTTCTTTCATAGGTGCTTGTAGTCCTTTATATACTCCTGACATGTTGGCAGCATTATCATAGCATTCCCCCCTGCAGTTTGCAATGTCAATCCCCATCTCTTCCAAAACCTTGAGTACAGTCGCACATAAAGCTTCTCCAGTATGACTTTCAATTGGTAGAAACTTCAGAAAGCGTTCCTGCGAGTGTCCTTCAGGTGACACATATCTTAACACAAATGTTAACTGATCAACATGTGCCACATCTGGCGTGGAGTCAACAGAGATTGAGAAGTATTTTGCCATTTTTACTTCACTCACTATTTCTGATAGAACACAATCACCCATCAGCTGAATAAATTCCTCACATGTTTGGGAAGAAAGATATGAGGGTTTCCCTGAACCTGCATTTCCATATTTCTCTATGTGAGACTTCAGAAAAGGATCAAACTCGCTGATTAACTCCAGTATTCCCAGATAATTCCCATTATCAGTTCTTCCAAATTTGTCACTGGCTCCTCTCAGAGCCAGTCCCCTCTCTGCTAAAAACTTGACAACAGACACAACTCTTCTCAACACTTCAGTCCAATATGAACACTCAGATTCAAATTGTTTCTGCAGTTCTGTGTCTATCCTCCCGCTGGCTGCTGCAAGTGAAACATATGTCAGCATTGCTTTTCTATGATGTTCGCTGTTTTCGTGCTCTCTCATGCGTTCAGTTGCGTGCTTCCAGTGACTGAAACCAGTTTCAAAGTTTGACTGAGTATTAGCATTGCTGAAAATGCGGCATGCAAAACAAAATGCAGCTCCGGTGGATGAAGAGTAGAGCAGCTACGGTCTTTCGATGTACTCACCGTTTAACATCTTGCGTTTAAAGTGAGATTTGGAGAAGTGACGCTTTTGATGCTTGTACGCCCGTTCTGATGCTTGAAAGCCAACATTCATATTTTGACAGCTCTCCGGTCCTCGCTCAGCCCAGTAAGCTCGCACGGACTCGTCAATTTACCCCCAACGCGCCGGATCGGTACTGTACGGATCCACAGTCGCCTTTCCATCTGCGGAAGAAGATCCCGCTTCCACTGACTCTGACTCCACAGACGCCAGTCCAGCCACCGACTCAGTCACGGTTAAAGGTTCTGGCGGGATCTTAGTGCCGGTGTTAGCATAGCTAAGGGTTTGAGGAGCAGGGGATAATGATGTTTCTGCTCCATCTCCGCTAACAGGTTTAAAAAAGCCTGTCAGTTTAGGCATTTTGTTTGTCGCCTCTTTGGCGCGATGCTCTTTTTCTTTTCTCTTCCTTCTTTTCTGCGCTCCGCTGTCATATTTTCTGTTGTCCACCATTGTAAAATAATATTCCCTTGACGCTCCTCCTCCCCAATGCATAAGATGCGTCAAAAGTGGACCAATAACAAGCAAGCATTCAAGATGGACGTTTGCCAGAACAAATTGGAACATTTTTCATCGGTGCTGTCAAAATCATCGTAGTCATTGATTAAATTCTGACACTATCCATTCACAAAAACATAAAACATCCTTCGGGACCCCCGAAATGCCGGGGCCCTGGGCTGCAGTCCCGGTAAGCCCCTTCTAAAATCCGGCCCAGTAAACAACAGCAACCAGAAGACGCCTCCAATCAACAAGTCCTGTCTCCGGCTTGGAGTACTGTTTTGAGGGAAGGGAAGTCGAAGCCCCAGAAACCCTTGAAGGGAGCTGTGTCACTGGGACATGCAATACAAAATCGCCTAAGGCGGGAACAATGCAAAGGAGGAATAATTGGCACTGGCACAGCCAGTAACATCCCAGTGGTTAAAACCAAGCTGGTAAGTGTCTTTGCTACGAAATTCTCTCCTGACCTTGATGCTGACACTCTGCGTGCCTAGCTGACTGAGAAACTGGGCCAATCGGTGATATGCAAGAAGATAGACTCAATGCGTAACCGATTTAGCTCGTTTCATATAACTGCAGAGTGCTCTGAAGTTGTAGAAATGTACGATCCAAAACTCTGGCCATCGGGTGTGTATGTGCGTCGCTACTTTGAGGCGCTCAGACCAAAAAATAACAGTATCCATTTGGCTCAAACATCAGAGACTGGTATACTACAGCAAGAGAACGTATCTGCATCTGTAGCACCGCAGATGAGCAACGGCCACGCAGATCCTGATGAATAAATGACTGGTATTAATATTGTGTCATATAATGCGCGAGGTCTGCGTGTTGGACACAGTGAAACAGACAGAGTGCGTCGCTTTGTGGTGGACAAATTACTGGAGACTTGTGATGTACTGTGTGTGCAGGAGACATTCTCAGCTAAACAGGACCTGGAGAAGCTGAATTACATACATAAAGACTTTTATGGCGCTGGTGAATCCACTTCCCACCTTAGCACCAGAATAATTCAGGGAAGGATAGCCGGTGGTGTTGCAATGTTATGGCACAAAAAATATGATCAACTGGTTAATGTGATTAGACTTGGGCCATAGGGCTTAAGTTCACCTGTGGAGATAAAAACTTTATTGTTCTGAACATATACACGCCTTATGAATGTCCTCAAAACGAAGATGAATTTCTTAATAGACTGTCTTTTATTATGTCTTTTATGCAAGATAATGCGTGTACTTGCTTTTTTATTGTGGGGGATATTCATTCTATATTTGCTAAGCATTTAATGCAGTTCTGTCACAACAATGGCTTAATTCTTTCTAGTAAGGTGCTTTTGCCTAACGACAGTTACACCTATATTAGTGATGTATGGCATACAACCTCATGGTTAGATCATTGTATCTGTACAGCTGATGCTCATGATTCCATCCAGGGCATTCGTGTCAACTATGAATTTGCCACCAGTGATCATATGCCATTTTCCTTGTGTGTAAACATGAATTGCATACCTTCTGTTTTGCATGCAGACTATAATACAAGTATAGGAAAAATAGCATGGGATAACTTGACTGAAAAAGATCTATCGGATTATTGTTATTGTACGAACAACATGTTTTGCAATATATACTTACCAAAGGGAGCAATCTCATGCCGTGATATGAACTGTAAGGACCCCCAACATGGTATTGAGTTATGTACTTTGTATGAGAATATTGTGACGTCCCTCCTTACCTCAAGCAAGCCACTGCATAAAACCAGCTCACATAGCACCAAGCCAGGCTGGAACGACTATGTAAGAGAGCTTCATCCAGAGGCCAGAAGGGCTCTTAAAGCATGGGTTGATTCAGGTAAACAGAGACATGGCCCTTTGTTTGAATATAAAAAACAAACAAATGCTAATTTTAAATATGTTTTAAGACTTATAAGGAGAAATAAAAAATACTATGAGGTCTGACTCTCTTGCTAGAAAGTTTGGAAATAATAATGTTAAGGACTTTTGGAAAGAAATACAAAAAGTAAATAACTGCAAAACATCACTACCAGCTACTATTGATGGTGTTAGTGATGTAAAAGAAATCACTCAGTTATGGCAGGAGCACTGCAGTGCGCTGTTTAATTGTGTCAAAAGTGACACTTTTGTCATGAGAGGCATTCACAGTAATGAGAATGTGAATGTATCTCCACAAGAAATATATCATGCAATTATGACACTGAAGGACAACAAGGCCTGTGGGATGGATAACATTTCCACTGAGCATCTGAAAAATGCAAGTAAGAAACTCTGTACATTACTTTCTATGTGTTTCACTGGCTGTCTAGGTCTGTTACCTAATTCAATGTTATCTGTCATACTGTTACCCATTATTAAAGACAAAGCGGGTAAGATTAGCTCTTTGGAGAATTACTGACCCATAGCTTTAGCTAGTAGTTTGTCGAAAGTTTTAGAAAGAATCCTATTAAATAGGCTGGAAGAGTTTGTCTTGACCTCTGATAATCAATTTGGTTTTAAACCCAAACATTGCACAGACATGTGTATTTTTGCGCTAAAGGAGATTTTAGACTTGTATAATTTGCTAAAGGAGATTTTAGATTATATAATTTGCACAATGCTACAGTATTTTTGTGTTTTATTGATGCCTCTAAAGCATTTGATCGTGTGAATCACCAAAAACTGTTCTGCAAGTTAGAAAGCAGAAGTGTACCCAAATATCTCATTAGAATTCTTGTCTACTGGTATGGTCATCAATCGATGTATGTCAAATGGGGTAACACAAGGTCTGATTCATTTAATGTTGGTAACGGAGTAAGGCAAGGAAGTATACTGTCCCCTTATTTTCTTAGCATCTACATGGATGAACTATCAGAGCGCCTGAATTGTTGTAAAACAGGCTGTGTAGTTGGTGACTGCATAATTAATCACATAATGTATGCAGATGATTTGGAAATCTTATGCCCATATAGTGCTGGCCTTCAACAATTACTAAGGGTCTGTTCCCAATATGGTTATGACTTTGACATCAAATATAATGTTAAGAAAAGCAATGTTATGATTGTTAGAAGTAGGGCAGATAAGCATCTGATAACCCCTGACTTCTCTTTATCTGGTATTGTCCTCAATATATGCAATGAAATTAAATATTTGGGACATTACATAACTGATGACCTGTCTGATGATCGTGACATCTGTATGCACAAGCTAATATTCTGATCAGAAAGTTTGGTATGTGTTCATCCTCTGTGAAGATGGCTCTTTTTAAATGTAAATACTGTCAAGATCCGTGTTTTTGTGTGTTTATTTTTGAGTTTTTCCTGTGTAGTCCTGTTCCTGTGAGACTCGGTCCTGTCCTCCCCGTTGATTGCTCCCCATGTGTGTCTCATTTCCCCTGATTACCCGTGTGTATTTAAACCCACCTGTGTCTGTGTTCGTTGTCGGATCCTTGTCGTAGTCAGTGTTGTTTGTCTTACGTCTTGTGTTCGCTCCAGTAGAACTGTAAAGTCCTGGATAGCGTTAGCTCTCGTTTCCAGTCCTGTGTGTCAGTGGCTACCGGTATTTGGCTGTGTGCCTGTCTCTCTGCCGTGCTGCCTGTTTTGAACTGATCGAGCATCATCTTTATTAAAACCATCATATTCGTACATCCTGGGTCCGCCTGCGTCTTCTCCTCACCACCTCAACCACACCACATGACAAATACAATATTTGCTTTTTTTATTGCAAAGAATAGATGTCATCTTTTAACCACCTTTTGGTTTCACAATTTAAAGTGTATGTTTGAGCCACACGGCAAAAACAAAATGTCTTATCAAGTATTTTTGGACTACTTTTTAGTGCACTAAAGATAAAACTAACTTGCATGTAACTTTACATCAAGATATGAGCTTGTTTTAAGTCAATAATTCTTTAGTTTTGATGAAAAAGGAGGAGTAGTGACATTGGCATATTAATTTCAATTATAACAGCACATCTTTCCCTTGGTATAAGTGAAATAATCTGCCAATGTAATAAGTCCTTTTTCATCGATATTAAGGAAAACTGACTTAAAACAAGCTCATATATTGATGAAAAGTTACTTATATCTTGTGTCTTATTCGAAATGTAGAAAGATTTTTGCACTGGAAAATCTTTGGCAAGATTTTTTTTGTTTTTGCTGTGTAAATGGGCACTGTAGTTTAATCTTTTGTAATGATTGTTCTAGTTCATGTAAGAACACTACTCATTTTGATTAAAAACAAAATTAAATTCTAAAGAATCTCAAAGGGTCTAAAAGATGCGTTTGAAAAGAGGGTTGGGAGATACTGGTCATTTCTACATGAACATTTTCAAAAGTAGAATTTTTATTGTTCTTTCCCTCTCCAGAATGTATATTTATCATGTCTTTAAACTCCTTAACATTTGATAATTAAATCTGCAAGGTTATTTGCAAATTATTCTTAAGATACAACTACTACAAATAAAACTTGGAATTAACATGAGTACCTACTCATGTTAATTCCAAGTTTTATTTGTAGTAATTGTATCTTAAGAACAATGCATTTGATCAAATGTTCTTGATGTTTGTCACTTCTTCTCAAACATAATGACATGTATTTAAATCAATAAAGCATTTGCAATTTATGCACAACAGGCCTGGTATTTCACCTTCAGATCTGAAATATGACTGACTGTAAGATTACCTGATTGAAGTTGCTGCTGACTGAGCCTGGTTTGAGGTGGTTCTACAATTACACTAGGGACCTGCTCAGCATTAGTGGTTGGTAGTGGCCAAAGGCCATGCTGTTGCAGAGGTTCTTCAAGAGTCTCTGGTGTGTTGGACTTTTCACCAAACACATTGTTAGTTGCTGTGCTGTTGGCAGTCATCCATTCAACAACATTCATCCAGTTCAGATTTGTATTGGTGTTTTGTTTTCTGTACGCAAGGAATGGTGGTTCCATGCCTTTCTGAATTGTTCTAGTTGGCTTTAAATCTCAGGAAGAAAAACCATGTGAAGAGAAAGTTTGTGCACATCGTCGCTGGGATCCAAGAGGGCTGAATCTTAAAGATTATAAAAGATGCTATAAAATGGTTCCAGAACATGAAAAAAAGACATCCCTCCAAAGATTACGGATGGATTCCCCAGTGATAAGACTCTGACATTCAATGCCCTGTAGGAGGTTCATCACCAGGGACCACTTGCACATTCTCGCCACCATGATCTGACCTCACTCTAGAAGGTAAGCCATAGAGGCCTGTTGCCTTGAGAAAATGAAATAGCACTGTTGAGGCACGATTGTCTGTGCTACAGTTAAAGTAAGTAATTAAGCAAGAACATACATCGATGCCACCATGGACCACAAATCCCCACCTATATAGTCAAAATGTAATTGAAGATATGTTGAATTATTATTCTTACTAGTCAGAATGTAAATACAGATATCTTAAATTACCATTCCAGATAGTCAAAATGTAGTTTTGTCTAGTCAAAATGCATTTTTAGATATCTGGAATGTAATTACGGATAGTCAGACGAAACCAAATTTATGTTAAAATGGCTTGCTATAGCGATTATAACTCAGCCTTCAGTCCCTGACATCACTGCTGTTCCACCTAGAGAGAAAAAAGGGAGGTAACACTTTATTTGAAGGGGGTTGAATAACACTTTCATAAACATGACATAACACCTGTCATGAACATGAATAAGTCTTCATGAATATTTATGACTGTTGTCATAAAGTGTCATTCGGTAAATTATGACACTTTTAATACAAAGTTGACATTATTCAAAATGTCTTTGTTATGACAACTTGACATTAACCAAGAAGTCATTACTGTTTAAACTTTACCTTTAATAACATAAAGATACCTAATTTTTAAAGTGCAATCAGTAATTCTTATAAAACAAATTTATATCAGTCAGGTGCCCGCCGCCCCCCCCAACCCTCCCCGAAGCCCCTGGTGAGTAGACTGTGTGAGATTATCAATCATTTAGTATTAGCTTAACTACAGACTACTGCTTGCCTCCATTTAATTTAATGAATGAAGGACCACATCTACCAACATATTCATATATTTAACTTGCCCCTGTACCTTTTACCACACTTAACAACAGGTGAGTCAGACAGCAGCAGCTCTAACCACCATACCAGCATAACCCCTCACTCCCCTCTGTCCCAGTGTAAAAGGTGAGCAACACCACAGACATGTCTATGAGCAGCACTTTGTTCAGTGACAAACTAGTTAGCATCATTCCAGGGAATCTATAGGGATTTTTTCTGTCTCTCTGCTCTTTTTAGAATTACACAACAAAAAACAAGAAATTTATTACTGACATAAATTCAAACAATTTAATAAAAATATAATAAAGGTAATAAAAAACAGTCTGCTGTCAGTCCAGATAGTCCTACCTTAGCTTGCATTTAAATCGTACCTCCCTCCTGAACTGCCCTTTCCTAAATGAAATTAAAGCTGCAGTATGTAACTTTTATAAAAAAATATTTTTTACATATTTGTTACAACTGTCAATATGCTGTGACAGTATGGTGAGAGATTTTCTGTGATAAAAAATTCAACTCCGCCTTCTCCCAGTACTATTGAGAAACAACCAATGGAGGCAGGAGGCGGTGTTTAGAGCTGTCAATAACATTCTCATGTGATTGCTCATTCTCCCTCTCCTCTGTGCTATGGTGCAACTAGCATAGCTTGTTGTGATTGCTCAGTTTAGTTAGCATAGCTACTAATGACAGCAGATAAACAGTTTTCCTGTAATAATAAGTTGTTTCTTCACCATTAGCACATTTAGCAGTGAGTGAATTAGGTTGACAACACTAAGACCATCCTGATTCTGATTGATCTCATAGCAAACTGTCACAACATGGTGGCAGCTTTATCAAATATAGAGAAAACATATTTTTATTTAAGATATATACTGCAGCTTGAACAAAATGTAAATACATAGGATATTTGAAAAGTCTGGATTGGTTTATGTACATTTTGCACATTGTCTATGACTGTTGCTGGTGGGGAGAGATATTTCATCAAGCTAAAACTAATAATATAAAATTAAGCAACCTATTTACATACAGTATGCGGATTGTTGCATTTAAAATTCACTAGCAGTAAGTGTTGAGCTAGTATCAGTATTGGACCCAAGAAAGCAAGGCAATTGCAAGCCTTTAATGTGGTCACTGTTGTCGCCCTCCGTCTCCGTGCTACCGCCAGCTCGCCACCAGGGGGCCCCCTCAGTCCCTCTCCTGACGCTCCACCTTGCGGGGGTGTCTGCACACACCTGCAGATCATCTGATCAGTTCCAGGACTATAAGAGGAGCCTCCAGCCAACACTTCAACGCCAGAGTGATGACCCTTGTGGTAACTAAGAGCCATCTGAAAAGCCTCGAATTATTATACGTTCCTGTTCTAACCTCTCGTCTCCTCGCCTCAGGTTTGAGGCCCTGGACCCGGGCAGATCCGGACCCAGTCGAGCCCCACTGAAAGGGATCTGGATCTCCTCGCCCTGGAGGGCCCTGCACCGCGGCTAGCACCGAGTCGCTCGCCTCTCCCTCACTTCCCCTGAGCAGGAGCTCATTGGACCCTGAACCCAGCCCCGGCGTTTCCGACCTGTCTGCAGCTCTAAGCCGCTCCCGCTCGAATCACCTTTTTCCGTTACTGAATAAAACCCTTAAAACTTCAGTTTTCTCCTGAGTGTCTGCTGCATGTGGGTTCGGAATATTCCAAAAACCATGACAGTCACGGTTTTGATAGACTCAAGAAACTGTAACAGTAGCTGTGAGGGGGGCCCAATTGAATTTTTTGTCATGGGGCCCAAGATTCTTGGCGGCGCCCCTGGTATATGAAGTTCAAAATGGTGAACCGTATGGATAAAGACATACATTGTGAGGTATGAGTTATTTTTCATATACATACTTATGTGAGAGGACTTGCTTTTGTAAAATGTTGTTCTTTAAGAGTGATTTAATATATATTTTTCAAAAAAATATGATTTGCATTTAAACAGCTTACAAGCAAGATGTGAAATGTCTGTATCCTCGGGGATACGCTGCCCAGTTGGAGTACAAAAGAGAAATAGGTATACTCAGATTTTCTTTTATTTAGAGTCATTAAATTTATAGATAATCACTATTAAAACATTGCTTAAGCTTTACTTTACCCTGAAATATGGATTATTTTTAATTTATTGTGTATTATGTATGAATTCAAGGTATTTTGGTGCAAATTGTCTAAGGGTAGTGGCAGATTGAGTCAGGTTCTGCTGGAGGTCTCTTCCTATTAAAGGAGAGCTTTACCAATCCACTGTTACTGCATGCATGCTTAATACAAATGATTGGGTTGAACTGATTTTTTTTTTGTTAGTTAACCTGAGACATCTGTTAATTGCTGCTATATAAACTGAACTGGTACTGATTTGTGGTATTTTAAATTGAAATGTAAAACATACAAAAACAAGGTGTTACGATCCGTGTTTCTGTGTGTTTATTTTTGAGTTTCTGTGTAGTCCTGTTCCCTGTGAGTCTGTCTCTGCGTCTTACCCGTTGATTGTTTCCCAGGTGTGTCTCATTCCCTTAATTACCCCGTGTGTATTTAAACCCACCTGTTGTCTGTGTTCCTCGTCGGGTCCTTGTCTAACGTGTCTATTATTGTCTAACGTATGTCTTATGCTTTCCAGTAGAACTGTACAGTCCTGGTTTGCTAAGCTCAAGATTCACATTGTCAGTTGCTACCGGTTGTTAGCTGTGAGCTAATTGTTCCTGCCGTGCTGCCTGACTTGGACCGTGTTGAGCCACTTCATTAAATCATCATCTTTTCACCATAACCTGGGTCTCAGCGTTCTCTCCTCACCACTACCACCACCAATCATGACAGAAGGACCCGACCAAGAACAGTGAGAAACGCAAACATCATGGACCCAGCAGACCGTCGCTACCTGATCGGTGAGATCAGGAAGTATCAGGCTGTATATGGCAAAGCCATATTCAGCGGCCGGACGGCTAAACGCAGCTACCAGGATAGCGATCCACCTGGAGAAATGGGCTCTGTTTCTCCCTCAGGTGTGGCTTGGGGAGTTACTCCAGGATATAGAGCAGGAGTTTCAGACGGCTAAGGAAGTGCTGTCTGCAAATTCCCAACCTCCCAAGCTGGATTCTCGCTCCACCACCCCTGCTCCGGTTCTACCCGTGTCAGCTCCAGTCCCTCTGGTTCCAGTCTTCTCTCCAGCCACCTCCATCTGCCCGTCTCCAGCCACCTCCGTCTGCCCGTCTCCAGCCACAACAGTCCCCATGGTGATGGGGTTTCAAGGAGCCAGGTTGTCCCCGGGACGTGAGGCGGCATGGCTAGTGGCGTGGCCCGCCCCCGAGTCCGCTGCCGGAGCACAGCCCCCCGAGCTCCCCGCCGGCCGTCCTGCTGGTCCACTCGAGTCTGCTCCGTCCGAGCCTCCTGCCGGCCGGCCCCTCTGCCAGCCATCCAGGACCGGCAGCCGGCCCTACGGACCCAAGAGCCTCCTGCTGCGGCAGCGACCGCCTGACCCGCCTCCTCGTCTGCGCTTGATGCGCCGGCGGCGGGGACCGCCGGACCCTCCTCCACGTCTCTGCTTCCTGTGCCGGCGACACCCGCAGGACGTCGCCTCCTGCGTCGCCGCCCGCCGCGGCCCGAGCTCCGCTTCCTGCGTCGCCGCCCGCCGCGGCCCGAGCTCCGCCTCCTGCGTCGCCGCCCTCCCGACCTTCCACGGGAGCTCCACCTCCTGCGTCGCCGCCCTCCCGACCTTCCACGGGAGCTCCACCTCCTGTGCCGTGGTCGGCCCCCGGACAGTTTCCCGTATCTGAGTTCCTGTTTGGATTTAGTTTTTGATTTCTGGACTCTGGCCCTCCTGCCGTCGCCCCTCCGCCCACCCTGTTGGGTCGTTTTGGTTTTGGACTTTTCTGTTTGGGCGTCTGGTAGCCGCCCCTTGAGGGGGGGGTACTGTTACGATCCGTGTTTCTGTGTGTTTATTTTTGAGTTTCTGTGTAGTCCTGTTCCCTGTGAGTCTGTCTCTGTGTCTTCCCCGTTGATTGTTTCCCAGGTGTGTCTCATTGCCTTAATTACCCCGTGTGTATTTAAACCCACCTGTTGTCTGTGTTCCTTGTCTAACGTGTCTATTGTTGTCTAACGTATGTCTTATGCTTTCCAGTAGAACTGTACAGTCCTGGTTTGCTAAGCTGAAGATTCACATTGTCAGTTGCTACCGGTTGTTAGCTGTGAGCTAATTGTTCCTGCTGTGCTGCCTGACTTGGACCGTGTTGAGCCACTTCATTAAATCATCTTTTCACCATAACCTGGGTCTCGGCGTTCTCTCCTCACCACTACCACCACCAATCATGACACAAGGTAGATTCATTGCTTACAATATTTCAAAATGTGTTTCTTAACCTATTACAAACATGCAAAATTGTAATTTTTTATACCCCAAACAGGCAATGTATCATGGAGGATACAAATACTAAATTCAAAAATAAAGTTGTTGTTTTTTTTATAAAAATATATTTTAAAAAAAAAAAATCATGAAAATGTATTTTAGCCCAGATACATCAGAAAATGGTAATGAAATAATTTTCAAATATATAAATATGTGTCCTATTTAAGGGTTAATGTGAGTAATGGACCTTACCACAGGGGCTGCGTTTCATTGGCTAATGCCCATTTCACGTCACAGCGCAGTTACCACGTGTGTGACCATCTCACAAACACAAGCTACAGTAGTAAACACATGCTTATGTACATTGTGGACTAGCAGACCGGCAGAAGGTTTTTGCGTCAGGACTCAAAAAAGAATGGTTCTCCACTGTCAGTGGGGTATCTGTACCATAGACATTAATACGTAGACGCCTCATGGAGCGGGTCGGCCCGTTGCAGCGATACGTAATCGCGTCCGCCATACTGAATGTGACATCTCTGCCAGTAAGCTAATACAAATGAATGGACCGAACTTCAGAAAATGCCATTCCGCAAAGTATTTTTAGCTAATGTTCGTCATCGACCCACTCACATATGAACGTGAATATATTTGGAAATTAAACAATCACCAAAGACAACATTTATGACTTTTCATTATATTTTAATTGTAATTTCTGAATAAAGAAAATAAATGTGAACCTATAATACAATTGATTTTGATAAATCGTTTTTATATATACAGTAATCAACATTTATGAACATATATACACACACAGATGTCAATATATTAAATAATAAAATATATGTATATATAAAATATATATATAATTTAGTTATTAGTTAAATAAAAATATTTTATTATTCAAATAAATATATGAATAATATATAAGAAATTATATATATATATATATATATATATATATATATATATATATATATATATATATATATATATAAAATTCTTATTTAAAAAAAAAAAAACGTTGCGGAGCCGCCCAGTGCATGGTTCAAAAAAGACGCAGGAGGAACCATATGTGATGGAGAAACGCGGAAACGCCCTCTTTATCCTGGATCTTGATAGTATCTCATTCGAGATGCGTATCTTGTTCGAGATAGTATCTAATTATTTCGAGATAGTATCTTAAAATTTCAAGATAATTTTTCTTTTACTGGAGTGGCAGAAGCAGGCTTCCATAGTTCTCCTTCTGAGTTTCTACATTCCTGAATTTCATTTATGTGGCTTTAGTAGCTCTTCTATCTTGTGTCTATTGAGTTTTTAATAAGAGACTGTTTTGGTTGCCTGAGCTTTATGGGATGAGTTTTCCTGAAATATGAACATTTAGCACAACTCAATGTGAACATTTGTGGTTCACATTGAGCTGAGGAGGCAAATTAAACACGGTGGAATTAAGCTTGACTCTTACCTTGATGAAAGACACATGGATCCTCACAAGGGTTGATATAAATGTCCACACGGGTGAGCCTGTATCCAGTTTGAGTGAAAGCAGGCACACGCGATTTGTGCCGAGGTAAACTTCAGAGATCAAGCAACAACAACGGGAGAGGTGCCAGAGCGGTGTAATAAACCCATCTTTCTTTTAGAAATAATTCTGCCCTACGTTTGCAGTGCGTTTTACTTAAAAACAAAATATGTTTTGGGGGAAGCATTATTGAAAAGAATCAACTGGTTTAACATTTGTTCAGAAAATCTAAAATAATTGTAAACATGAAGCTCACCTTGAAGGTCTGGATGGCCTGTTGGTGTGTGAGTCCTTGGAGAGATTCTCCATTTACATCCAAAATCTCATCTCCTGTCCAAAGAGTAGTGCAGTCAGAACAAGATAAGAACTTAAAGTGGGAATGTCAAAAAAGATAACTTTTTAAAAAAAATAAATCATCAAACTAGATGAAGATTACCGTATTTCCGGACTATAAACCACTACTTTTTTCCTAAGCTTTGAACCATGCAGCTTATAGTCCGGTATGGATTTTGTGTGGATTTTTCTTCAACCACCAGGGGGCTCTTTAGCAGGAAGTGAATCATTGGAAGTTTAATCAACTTTGGGGATATTAATACTTCTGCAAGAGGACTTAGACTTATTTTATTGTCATTGCACAAAGAAACATAAGTGAAATTGGCAATGAAATATCATCGCTTGGCCACCAGAGCACACACAAAAACACAAGTGTGCCTATAATTACATAATAAACAAATAATGTATTGCTAAATATATAGAACTTAGTATTTTTCAAGCAGTTTCAAACCGTCGTAGTGATAGGATTGTTGAGCAATCTGATGGCCAGTGGGAGATAGCTATTTCTGAGTCTGGCTGTTCTGCAGCAGATGCTACGGAATCTCCTGCCAGGCGCCAACCAGTTGAACAGACCATGGAGAGGATGGGTGGAGTCAGAGAGGATCTGGTTTGTTCTGGCTAAGCAGCATCTGTGTGCAATGCTATGGATAGGGGGGAGTGGAGTCCCAATGGTCCTCTCCACTATCTTCACCACTCTTTCCAGACTTACAGTTTGACACCTTGCAGCTCCCAGACCAGATGGAGATACTGCTGGTCAGCAGGCTCTCAATGGTTACTTTGTAGAAGGTAGAGAGGATGGTAGGCAGAAGGGGAACCATTCTCATTCGTCTCAGAAAGTACAGGCACTGCGGTGCCTTTTTCATCATAAAGTGATGTGAGGTGTCCAGCCGAGATTGTTTGTTATGTCATTTTGACAATGACATAACAATACAGTCTAGTGCGACCTCTGGTCGAGACCTCTTGTCGACGTTCAGGAACAGGTTGTTTATTCTGCACCATTCCACAAGATGTTGTACATCTTTTCTGTAGTTCACTTCAATGTGGAATGAGTCCCACATTGTGTCGTCTGCATATTTCATAATGTGGTTGGTGTTAAACTTGAGACGACAGTCGTGGGTCATCAGGGTAAACAGCACCCCTGCTGATCAGGACACAGCCCTGGGGGAAACCAGTGTTCAAAGAAATGACATTGGAGATGTTATTACCCACAAGGACAGACTGAGTTCTGCCGGTGAGGAAGTCCAGCAGCCAGTTGCACAGTGGAGTGATGAAGTGCAGGGAGACCAGTTTGCATACCAGTTGAGCTCCTGGGGAATTATTGTATTAAATTTTGAGCTGAAGTTCAAAAATAGTATCCGTACGTGGGTTTTTCTTTTCTCCAGATGTACCAGTCTCAGATGAAGAGCAGTGGAGATGACATCTTCAGTCGAGGGGTTAGGTTTGTATGCAAACTGGAACATTGAGTCAAATGATGGAGACAATTGTGGAGATTATATGATCCTTAACCACTCTGTCGAAGCACTTCATGATGATAGATTTTAATGCAATGGGTCGAAAGTCATTAAGACACGTGATGGTTGGTTTCTTGGGCACTGGAATAATAATAGCTGACTTAAAACATGAGGGGACTATGGTCTGGTGCAGTGACGTATTGAAAATGTCTTTGAGCACATGGGCTAGTTGGTCTTCACATTCTTTGATCAGCCTTGCTGGAATGTTGTCAGAACCCATAGCTTTTCATATGTTGACCTTCCTCAGTGATTTTTGTACAGCAGATGTTTTGAGCCTGAGGGCATGTTCATCAGGGTTTGGGGTAGCTTTCCTTGCAGGGGTTTTATTTAGGGCTTCAAATCTTTCAAAGAAGCTGTTGAGCTCATTAAGGAAGCTAATGCCATCTTGGCAGGATGAAGATGTGGTTTTATAATCAGTCCCAGACTGGATGCCTTGCCACAGTTGTCTGGTGTTGCTGGTATCATGAAAGAAACCTTGGATCTTTTGACTGTAGGCATGTTTTGCTGCCTTGATGGTATGGTTTAGATTGGCCCTCACTGATCTAAGTGCAGCCATGTCACCAGATTTGAAAGCAGCATTATGCTCCCTCAGTCTAGAATACACCTCCTTAGTCATCCAAGGTTTCTGGTTGGCCCGTGTGACTATTGAGTTTGTTGCTGTAACCTTCTCCATACACCACTGGATGTAGTTTGACACAGATGCTACATACTCCTCCATGTCTGTGTGTTGGTTGCGTGTAGCGGCCTCTCTGAAATGCCCCAGTCTGTACACTCAAAACAGTCCTGCAGTGCAGACATAGCTCCCACAGGTCACACTCTCACCTTCTTCACCACTTCACCACTCTCACCCTGGTGAGCAGGGAGGGGTTGATATGCTGGGATGAGCATAAATGAAAGATGATCTGAAAAGCTGAGATGGGGCCACAGGATTACTCTGATGGTCTTCTTGACATTGGTGTGGACCAAATCCAGTGTGTTTTCTCCTCTGGTCAGAAAATCCACATGTTGATGGAAATTAGGAAGAACAGTCTTCATGTTAGCCTTGTTAACCCTTGTGCGTGTGAGGCAAACGTACGAGGACTAAGGAAAATGATACAAGTGGTACTGGTGTGGGGTTAGTTGGACACCATTTGTAAACAAGGGTTAAAGTCTCCAGCAACAATAAAAACACTCTCTGGATTTATAGATTGTCTGTCACAGATGGCATTGTGAAGAGTACTCAGTGCTTGCTTGGTGTTGGCACTGGGCGGGACGTTGACAGCAAATGATAACAATGGTGAATTCCCGGGATAGGTAGAAAGGTCTGCATCTAACAATCATGAACTCAATGTCCACAGAGCAATGACTAGAGACCTAGGTGGTGGTGTTACACCAGCTGTTGTTAATGTAAGTACAAACATCTCCCCTGGATTTACCAGAAAGAGCATGGCTCCTGTAAGCTCTAAAAGTTGTTAGCCCCTCCATGCATTATCAGGGACAGATGAGTTTAGCCATGTCTCGCAGAAAATGAGAATGCAGCAGTTTCTTTACCCTTTGGTGGTTAAATCTAGCTTTAGGTAGTGAATTTGCTTTCAAGGGATCGTACATTAGCAAGCAAGATGGAGGGAAGCAGCAATTGGAAAGGGTTAGCTTTTAGCTTAGCTGTAAGTCCACCCTGACACCCTCACCTTAGTTTTCTCTTACGTCATCTCTGGTGTCTCCATAGGCCTGGGCTGTTGGAAGATTCCACTGCTGTGAAGTTAGCTTGATTCAACAAATCTAAATGACTTAACTGACATAGCAGTCCAAGGCTTTGTAGAGAGGTCCGTGTCTCCAAATTTATGAAGTCCAGATAACTGAATTTGCTCAATATTAACATAGTCTGATGGTCATAGACTGTTCTTACGCTGTTTCTCTGAGTTATTGCAGCAGAAAATATTGAATTAAGCAATAAATTGGTTGTATAACTGAGAGACGAAGCAGCTGCAGCGATATAGGGCGCCGCCATAGCAACTATTACTTAGATTAGATTGTTATTATTATTACTATTATTATTAGATTATTAGCCCCTATTCCAAGCTTATGAAGAATACATTTAGATATTCTGTGCTTGAAAGGAAATGTAAATTAATAAAAAGAAAATTATATATATATTCCCTTCTCACCCTCCACGGGTGGTCTCTCTCATCATCTGAGCTCGGGTCCTCTACCAGAGGCCTGGGAGCTTGAGGGTTATGCACAGTATCTTGGCTGTGCCTAGAACTGCACATTTCTGGACTGAGATGTCTAATGTTCCTGGGATCTGTTTTAGCCACTGCTCCAGTTTGGGGGTGACTGCCCCGAGGGCCCCGATGACCACAGGGACCATTGTGGTCTTCACCTTCCAGGCCTTTTCCAGTTCCTCTCTGAGGCCCTGGTATTTCTCCAGTTTCTCGTGCTCCTTTTTCCTGATGTTGCAATCACTTGGATTTGCTACATTCACCACAACTGCTTTCCCTCTGTTGTTTAGCCACACCACAATGTCCAGTTGGTTTGCCATTACCATTTTGTCTGTCTGGATTTGGAAGTCCCACAGGATCTTAGCTCGGTCATTCTCCACCACCTTTGGGGGTGTTCCCCACTTTGATCTTGGGGCTTCCAGTTCATATTCTGCACAGATGTTCCTGTACACCAGGGGTCCCCAAACTTTTTCCTGCGAGGGCCACATGACTGTTCCCATTTCTGGCTGGGGGCCGGTCTTAGTTTTTCGAGAAAGAAACCTTAGAAAAGTTTTGTGACGGGGGGGATTGGGGGGGGGATTGGGGGGGGTTGGGGGGGGGAGACAGTGAAACTGTGGACGTGGGAGGGGGGGGAGAGTGGACCGGGAGGGGACCGGATTACTGCCGACGACATATTAGCGTTTGTAGATAGATTTTTACCCAGAATGCAAATGGAAAAAAAACGTGAGAGAAACGGTGACTGGTACTGACTAGTATATATTCCATTGAGGAAAACTAAGTTTCATATCTGCTCAAGAGCCCTCCTGGTGGTTGAAGAAAAATCCACATATATATGAAAAAAAAACACTAAATGCTCTCTGGTATTGTTCAGGGGGCCGGACCAAATGAGGAGGCGGGCCGGATCCGGTATTGTTCAGGGGGCCGGACCAAATGAGGAGGCGGGCCGGATCCGGCCCACGGGCCGTAGTTTGGGGACCCCTGCTTTACAGTGTCACATGTGACACTGTACACTGACTTACACAGTCAGTGTATATCAGTGTAAAATAGACATACACTGACTGTGGTCCCACTAACTGCATATAAACAATAACATTAAATGATTGCACCTAGATTATGAGCTATTCATCTACAGTAGACTGAATGTATATAATGTCCCAACTTCCTGATCTGCATCAATTGTACATAAATATCTCAGGGTTTTGAAGTTGATCTGTAGGATGAATTTGTGCTCTGTGCTACATTAGGATTGCAAGCACCACGTCAGCCAAAGATTTTAATTGTAAATATAAATAACATTTCTCCAATTAAAGCTATCTGAATTCAAAGAGTTCAAGTATGTGTTTGAAATGTGAGGTAGAATATAAGCCACGCCGACTTCACAATCATATTGAATCATTTCCTGTTGGGAGCACAAGCGGTTCAAGGATGGAGACTATAGTAAAACTTGTAGAGTTTTTTCCCACTCCATCTAACTCAGACGGAACAGAGACTGGGGGATGAGGTGATGAGAAATACTATGTCCTACAGGTGACACTTCGACATCAATGAAAATCTGAAAACAATTAAACCTCGTAAGTGTAATACTGTGTACCATAGGTTAACTTTAACTGTTTTGCATTCGCAAAGACATCCAGAATAAGGAGGAATAGTTACCCTCTTTCAGTCGCCCGTCAGCTGCAGCAGCTCCATGAGGAAAAATTGTTTTGACAAAAATGCCCATCTGGCCACGTGCTGAGTCCTGCCCACCAACGATACTGAACCCAAGGCCCTGGGCATGGAACATCACAGTAAATGAACCGTCAGATAAGGCTTCTGCATGTTGGTGTTCCTCAATATGCCCAATTTCGGTTGTCTAAAAATGTTAACTATGAAAAAACGGAGTCGCCTCCAAATCATAGTGCAGCAAATAGAGCGGCTGCTCCCGCTGTCTTTTATCCACCTTTTTGTTGCGTCTTTTATCTCTTAAAATGAGTCTACAAACTATCACTATTGCTTCTACATCGTCATCCGTGTTTGGTCATTCTAAATTCCCGTATGCTATGTTGGGGGGTTTGGTGGATTTTCTTCTGGAATCGTGATGTTTGTGACTGGAATCGGTTCTTGTGGTGTGCTGCTCCTGCCGTGTGGCTGGAGACACGAACCGATCAAACCTGTTGTACTTTTATCAGCTCTGTGGTCACAGAGGTTTGGAGAATTGGCCGACAATCCTTAAATCTTACAGTCTAAACCAGACTTAAGACTCACAAGCTCTACTCATCTCCTCTCGACCACTTCCCAAACGTTCTCTGACTCTGGTCGCTATGGTAATGTTTACATATCCCTTCAAAATAAGATACAGATGTGCCACAAAAACGAACATTTTACTTTCATGAAAATTTTAACTCACGATAATGACTAACGGGAGCTCTGAGCTTGTTTCTCTGCAACGAGACGGTCTCATCTGGGAGTGATGAGAGACAATAACACCCGAGGTGTTGCTTATATCCACTGCCTGCTGGGTCTCTACGTGGAGAAGCAGTTTGAAGCTTCATTGCCTCAATAGCAAACCGGTTGCTGCATGTTACGCAGAGCGGGCTTGTAATGTGGGACTCACCTACTGGTCTGGGATAAACCCATCCTCCTGTCTCTTCTCTGGGCCTTTTCCCCTTTGCAAAGAAACTTTCCAAAGACATCTGTTCCGTTTCTTACTCAATTTGCTGCTTGTGGGCTTGAGCATTGGCCCGCAAGTAACCAAGAGAATCCAGTTAAAGGATTTTCAAAATAAAAGATCCTCCAGACTTAATACATAAAACGGAAATATTTAATTATTTCTTGCGCGGCCGGGTACCAATTGGTCCACGGACCGGTACCGGTCCACGGGCCGGGAGTTGGGGACCACTGCCTTAGAGCTTGTGTCAAACTCAAGCCACATGCAGCGTGTAAAATAGCCAACCACAGCTATTTCTGTGGCCTTCTAGACCACAGAGGACCCCAGAAATAGAGCTCCAAGATAACAGTTCTGTAAAAAATATTTTATCAATTATTTTTATTACATTTTATTTGCATGGGGCCAAATAACAAATTTGTAAAGATGTGAAATATTATCTAATCTTATGAGGTTCAAACTGAATGTAGATATTCAGTTTGTTAATATTTTAACAGTTTAATAGATAATTTTATTCATACTATAACCGGACTTTGAGGACATTTATGATCTTAATGTGACTTAGAGCCACATCAAGACAGGTGACTGCATAATTCATTCATGAAACGATTTTGCAGTTGCAGATGTTCAATATGACTGCGTTTATAAAAAAAACCTCACACAATATTAAAAAGACTCCACATGTAGAGCTTCCCTACAGACAACCTCTGGGCTTTAGATATGCATATGTGTCAAAGGAGAGCACTCACCTTCCCCTGGCCTTTCATCAGCACTATGCTGGAGATAATAGACGGCTGTGCCAGTTGCCATGGAGACTCTACTTGAACAGTGCTCATGGAGCGGGCTGATTTCTTAATTATCTGATGTTCCTAGAATGGAGATAAACATACAAAATCAGCAACTTTCAGATAAATTAATACAGTAACAGCCCCTTTCTTCTCTCTGACTGTTTTATTGGGATTTTCTCTTCTACGTGACATACTTCTCTCTCCCATTTTTCTCTTTATCATTAGATGGGGATGCAATACCTATTTATTTAACACCTAAACTTCACAAGGTTAACACTTAAACTTCATGTTGTTAATCTGGTTTTATTTTTTTAAAGATAATACAATGTCAGGACCAAATGATGAGTAAATCTGTTAGACACAGGAAGCTACAGAAAGAAACACAATTTTTAAATACTTTTAAAGTGTTTTTTGTCAGCTGATTTAAAGTGGCACCTGCACTTTCTGTGACAGATAAGAAGGGCTTCCCTTCTTCGCCCCATCCTCTCCACCTTCTACAGAGGAACCATTGAGAGCCTGCTGACCAGCTGTATCTCCATTTGGTCTGCAACCTCCAGGAGTTCAGACTGGAAGTCTCTGCTAAGAGTGGTGAAGACAGCGAAGAGGATCATTGGGACTCCACTTCACCCTCTCCAGAATATTGCACACAGACACTGCTTGGCCAGAGCAAACCAGATCCTCTCTGACTCCAACCATCCTCTCCATGTTCTGTTCATCCGGTTCCTCACAGCATTCGTTGTAAAATAGCCAGGCTGTCTGAAAAATTATTATTTGTATAATTATATATTTGTGCCTAGAAATACTTGTGAAATAGGGGGCAGTTCTCTGTGTGCGTGTGTGTGCATGTGTGTGTGTGTGTGTGTGTGGGTGTGTGCACGCGCTAACCAAGCGGTCATCGCCAGTTTGACTGCTGAGTCTTTGTGCAAAGACACTGAAATAAGTCTAAGTCTTAATAATCTAATGGAATATTATGAGTTATCTCCATAGTTATGCTGCCACAGGCAGCACTTGCTGGAGGTCATGCTAATAACTTTTTCCATTCTCTATTTTATCAGACTACTTTCCATCCGTGCATTGTGTGCAGTTATTGCTGCCATTAACTTAATGTTCCCTGTTTTTTTCTCCATATGTATATTATTTTATTTCTTTCTGCCTTCACATTTTCTATTTTCTGGATGAAGCAATTGAAGGAGTTGCTTCTGTGACCTCTGTGCCCTTTCTCCACTAAGTCTCTCTCTAGCTGGTTAATGTCTGATTCGGCTCTTCCCAAGTTGTGTGTACTGTGTTTCCCACTTTGCACTATGTGGAAGAGGAACTGGCAGCAAGACTCTGAAGACCATTGCTCTTATCCACAAGTTTCATAATGCAGAAAGTGTGAAACTGAAATAGGATATAACAAAAATACAAGTACCATATGCACTATTGTAATCTTCCACTGTGTCTCAGTGATATGCAGTGAAGGTTCATACCTGGTGAGGCACTGACTTAATCATAATCAGATTTATAAATATATTATATATATGCATGTAATTGTTTATATATGGAAATTTCACACATGCGGACAACCTTGGAGGGCAAAAAGACTATTCCTTTACATGTCATCCATGGCCGTGGTAGAATAATTTTGTTAATTCAATGAAACTTGGAAATGAAGGTATTATTATTTTAGTACTGTGATCCACAGCAAAGGGAAAACCCGAAGTAAACTCAAAACC
This sequence comes from Poecilia mexicana, assembly GCF_051168715.1. Classification (NCBI taxonomy): domain Eukaryota; kingdom Metazoa; phylum Chordata; class Actinopteri; order Cyprinodontiformes; family Poeciliidae; genus Poecilia; species Poecilia mexicana. The sequence goes on along the minus strand of NW_028263378.1, from coordinate 32,638,951 downwards.
ACTTCTTTCTCGCTCTGTATCGGCCAAGCTACACACACAGACTCTTTGCCATAGCAACTGACAAACGCCACTGTTTCAGGATTCAACACCAACAAAAAAAAAAAAAAAACACTCAAATGTTTCCCACATAAGGAACAAAACATTCAATCTGTTGTAGTAGAATGGATTAAGGCTTAATATTTATTTATTTATTTATTTAGCAATTATTAATTATTTGCTGTGGTTGATAATAGCTTCTGCTGAGCTATCAGCTAATCTAACACAGCAGTTTGTGGGTTAAGTTTCTTTTCAGCATTCTTTACACGCACAAACCAACCCACAAAATGCAAATTTCATTAAAAAAACTAAACAAAAAATGTCGTTGCATCTTACCTTTACTTATAAATGTATGCGCAGCTCATTCTGCACAAAAATATCAGTTCATCCCAAGCCAAGTCTATTCTTGACACAAGTTGAGAAAAGGAGGCAAGGAAAGCAGAAAAGGCAGTTTCTAGCTGGACATCCACAAAGCCTGTCTTTTCTTGTATACCACTTAGTTTGAAAACAGCGGGTACCCTTCTATCTCATAGTTTGAAGCAAACCTTTCAGCTCTGGCGTTGGTCTTCCTTTAGTATTATTTCGTGCTTCGATTGAAAATCCATTTTAGAAAATTGTGGAAATGTAGTCATCCATGTTGACGTTTGAAGAGAGGAGAAAACAATATTGCTGCACATGACTTATTTACTGTATGGCTAGCTAGCTCGCTGTCACTGTCACTTACTCTGCAGAGGTGGAGCCACAAAACCAATGTCTGGGATCATGAGCGCCCCCTCATGGCCCCATGGCAAGAAAACTGCCTTCCTCACCTCCAATCTGTTCTCTGCCTTTTATGATCGCTCCTCAGTGCATGAAACACGTTACACACACAGTTGATGACAAAAAACACTATACATAAGCTAAATTATGGAAAATCAGTTCATATATTAAATGTTTTTTGACCATTTTATTGGCAACGTGCAGACAGGAGGAACATGCTCTCATTGAATGAGAGACCCCACTCACCCAGCACACAAACTGTTTTCCCTACTACCATTAGGGAAGCACTACCGCAGCTTGCAGTGTCGCACAAGCAGTCTGGGAAACAGCTTCTTTCCACAAGTCATTAGACTCATCAACACATAGAAGAAAACTAAATGAACATTTCAAGGACACTAGAGAACATTTCATAAACATTTCTTTCACCACACTACTTGCACTTTACTTTTTGCACCTTGCACACAGCATCTACATATCTACATTACCTCACATTACCTGTATGTTCACTGATTGTACTTCTGCTGTTATGTGTGTGTGTGTGTGTGTGTATGCTTGTGTATTGCCTTATTGTCTTCTTATTGCACAGTGTATTGCTGTGTCTGTGTGTGTGTGTGTGTGTGTGCGTGTGTGCGTGCGTGGGGGAGCCCTGGGGGGGTTACTGTCAATGTCTTATTTATATGTTTTTATATGTTTAGTTTAACTGCACATTGGAGTCTGGTGAAACGCAATTTCAAACTCCTGTGTTAACCCTGTTACATAGATTTTTGACAATAAAACACACTTGACTTGATTTGACTTGACTTGAATGGCTGCACAGTGGCACAGTTTGTAGCACTGTTGCCTTGCAGCAAGAAGGTTCTGGGTTCAATTCCCAGCCTGGGGTCTTTGCATGGAGTTTGCATGTTCTCCCTGTGCATGCGTGTGTTCTCTCTGGGTACTCTGGCTTCCTCTCACAGTCCAAAAACATGACTGTTAATTGGTTAAAAGCTTAATTGGTCTCTCTAAATCAGGGGTCACCAACTCCAGTCCTCAAGGGCTACCATCGTGCAACTTTTAGAGTCACCTCTGCTCCAAAATGTCTGAATTCCCTCACCAGCATTCATTCCTCTCTGCAATAGGCTGGAAACGAGCAGTTTATTTGATCCAGGTGTGTTTGAGCAGAGATGCATCTAAAAGTTACAGGATGGTAGCCCTCGAGGACTGGAGGTGGTGACCCCTGCTCTAAATTCTCCCTAGGTGTGAGTGTGTGCATGCATGGTTGTTTGTCACATCTGTCTCTGTGTTGCCCTGCGACAGTTTGGCGACCTGTCCAGGGTGACCCCGCCTCTCGCCTGTAATGTTAGCTGGAGATAGGCACCAGCACCCCTCCCGACCCCACTAAGGCACAAGGGTGTATACAAAATGGAAGGACGGATGGACTTGAATGGCAGCCAGCATAGTTAGCGAGAGGTTGCACAATCGAATCTGCAATTCTGGGCATTTGAGTGGGAAATTGCCAAAATTCAGTGATTTTGAAGAAAAAATAATCAAAATTGATTAAGCTAAATGAAAAATAAATACTTTATAGTACAAACCACTGGGTGAAAATACCGTACTCGAGATCGGTCTTGGTCTCGAGACCATTTTTTTGATGGTCTCGGTCTCATCTTGGACTCGACCACATTTGGTCGAGACCGGTCTTGTCTCGGTCTTGGGCGCTGAGGACTCGGCATTTTATTTCAAGACCAGTCAAGACCGCAACTGTGAAAATATCACTAAACGTACAGCATACTGTCCAGTCATAATGTCCAGTTTATTTGTCAACATCATTGTTTTCAGTGGATGCAAAACGCACCGATTAAAATCCAAGCAATGGGCTCTTTGCATGTACGGCATTGATGTCACATCTGCATGAGCCAATGTGGCTCACTTGTTTCCGCTTTGAGTTACCATGACAGCTAGAAAAGACAAAGATGTATTTCAGACGCAAAAAAAAGCAATACTATGAAATTGTTGTCTTCCTAATATAATGGGCTTTTAAGTTTTTATTAATTTCCAAGCGATCCTGAATTAAGAAGATGGTGGCTTGTAAATATTCGTAACTACCAGTTAAAGCTAACGCCGCACAGCAAAGTTTGCAACCTTCACTTCATTCTGGATCAGCTTCTTCAGCCTACAACTACCGGGAGAAACGAATGGTAAATTCGTTTTCCCCGGTAACGAATTTATCGGATGGTAAATAAAGGAGCTGTCCCTGAGTTATTTCCATGGAATCACTTCTGTATTCAGCCTGAAAGAGCGAGTTTATAGGAATGAGAGAGAAGACAGACAACCAAGCAACTGATCCGCCTGTACACACTGCTGTAAACACCGTCCGATTCGAGCTCTTCACGAGAAACATGCAAAGGAAATAAAACAAAATAACATGGAGACATTAAGCAACACTGTCATATTTTTCTAAAAGGAACAACTTTGAACCTGAACAGTCAGCTGAACCAGATCTCTGACACCAGAGCTGCGTTACTGTTAAGCTATGAGGCTTGTTGTACTTCGTCATGCTTCGGAAGTAAAAAGGCCGAACTATAATTTCCCCATTAGTCTCTGACACTGACACTAACGACAATAAACACACACAATATACTTGAAAAGAAGGTAAAAACATTGCCAATTAGAATGTTTAGATACTTAAATAGCACATTTTTACAATAACAATGTCCGAGAGTATTGCCTACTAGCAGGCATGTACGGGGGGTGGGGGGGATATCTAGGGGGACTTGAGCACCTGCCCAAGTGCCCTTTTGGTTAATTTTTTTTTTTTTGTATTATTTCCTAAGCCCTCTTCTGACACATAACATGTGCTAAAATTATCTGGTTTTTTGTTGGGGTTTTTTTGTACAACAAAATAAGCCCTCTGGTCACCTTGTTACCTTTGACCTTTTGCCCGTGACGCATGACGCAATTGCCTCTCACACAGTGAGATAAGGCGGCTAACTGTGGAGGTCAACGTAGCAAACGTTCCAGATTACAGAAGTTTTTGGTGAATTAAAACAAAAAAATGTTTTTGATGAATAAAGTAGTAGAGTAGACTTGCTACTTGTCAGATGACAGAAAACATTGAACGTTGTGTCGTTTCTGCTTCAGCACGGAGTAGCAGTTTAAGCAGAGAGGTAATAAAATACAACAGACATTGACAGGCCTCTGCGTCTGCCTTTCTCTGAAGAACTACTGAGCGGGAGGAGACAGCCAGGTGAGGAAAAATTGTTCTTATCTATTGATTCTGTATTTTTATCATACATACACTAGGCTGTTGTTGTGTTATTAGCTAGCTGATAGCTAACAAGTTTGCTAGCAAAGCAAGATAACTAAAAAGTTTCTTCCCTGTATCGTTAATGATAGCGGTCGTTCTTCAGTATTGCTTATGCAATAGGTGGATATCGCCCTTCCAAAACCTATCATTTCCATAATGGTCTTCTAATTTCCTTTGCTGCATAATGTACATTGTATTTATTCTAGTGTTAGGTAAATGTATCTTGAAGGAAAATAGCACTTAAATAAAAGTTCATTTAGAATTAAAAATAACTCACCCTGAATTACCATGATAGATATAATGTATGTAATAATCAATCAAGCTGCTCCTGTCCAATAAAAGCGTGTCATTAGTGAAGGGGAAAAAACTCAATCCAGACTTTAAGTAAGTCTAGGGTCTGGTTCGCAGAGTATGCAGTTAAATTTGTTTCACAATTATTCAATGAAAAAAAAAACACAAAAACCAACCTCAGTTAAGTAAAATAAAATTGTAATCAAAACTTTTGGAATTGTAATGATTTCTTTGTTTTTAAACAAAAAGTTTTGTTTACAAAACTTTTTAAAAATTAAATAACTAATTTTTGTTATTTGACAAACATAAACTTTTATTTGCACACATCAGAAATCTTTTGTTGTGATTTTAGGCCCTGCCCCCGACATCATGTGAGAATCACAAGCAAAACTTTGAGTCACAAACAAAAACTTGGAATACTAAGAAAAGATTTCTGACATGCGCCAATAAGTTTGTTTTGCAAATAATTTTTTCACTTCATGAGACAAAAATGAGTGATTTTAATTTTTTTTAAAAGTATTTTTTTAAAGCAAAACTCAGTAGGCTTTTCTCATGGTGACATGCATTAACAATTCAATTTTTGCTTTTGTTGTTTTTTTCTTTTTTCTGCAGTTCCACGTTAAATTTTGATGCAGCTCTGCTTTCCTGAATGGGTCATCGTCATCTCCATTGCAAGTGTAGCAAACAGGCAGCAAGTAGCAAGTCCACTCTACTACTTTATTCACCAAAAAAATGTTTTTGTTTTAATTCACCAAAAACTTCTGCAATCTTTTAGTGTAGATTACAGTACACTAAAAGGTTGCATTGTTGTTTATATTTTTAATAGCGTAATCCTGTAAAGACAAAATATGTCTTGTGGTCTAGCTCTAATTTACATATCTTGCTAAATTGCGGTTTTGAATATTGCAATGCTTTCCTATAACAAAATAGACCTGCAGAAATAAATTACTAATAAAATATCTTATATATGCATAGCTCTACATAGAGATTTGCCTTAGCTTTGATTGTATATCTCACAATTTTGTCATTTATCATTGTTTATTAAACTCTGAAAGCTGTGTGGCTTTGTTAATATTCTGTCCTAGAATACGGTTAGATGTGCGCTTTGTTTTTTAGCACCTGCCCCTTTAGTGGTCTCTGCATGGCAAGGGCAGAGCTAGACTTTTAAAGTTGGAGGGGCAAGGGGGGGCCAGGACTACCTCTGGGGGTGGGGGGGAGGGCAAAAATTATATATACCGTATTTTCCGGACTATAATGCACACCTTAAAGCCTTTAATTTTCTCAAAAATCAGCAGTGCGCCTTGTAATCCGGTGCGCCTTATATTATGTGTGCACTGAATTCCAAAATCTGTCCCTGACACATAAAGTGTACGGTATGTACGCCAGCAGCAATAAACCAATTAGAGAATTGTTGTCCGAGTTCGGCAGCATACGCCTCCGTTAAAAACCAAATAGGTTTTTCCACGCATCACCGTCCATGTTCATCTCCAACTCCATGCGCGCCCATCTCACTGCTACTGGAAAAAAGGAAATGAAGCAAACTAATTTGGAAATTAACAAAAGAACTCCAACCGCTGGACATTGGTGTAAACAGTAGGGGTTGCACCAATTAGTCGACTAGTCGACTTGTCGATTCTTTTCTCTGCACTGACTTTTTTCTGGGCCAGTCGACTAGTCGCAATTACATGACTAAACAGATTTTTCCCAGAAAATAAAGAAGGTGGACTACGTAAGTTCGTCAGAAAGCTCAAATTGTATAAAAATTTAAATAATTTAATAATTACAAACTGTAAATTACAGCATAGGCTACCGCAATAGGGGCGTTGCGCGACGCGGTGGTTAGCGCGGCGCAACGCATACAGAGACTTTAGCCCGCGGTAATCAGGAGTCCGACTCCCGTCCTCCATTCGCTGGGCCCAGGCCTCTCTCCGCTCTCTCTGTCCCCTTACAGTCAGATCGTTGTCAAATAAACTAGTGCCGAAAAAATCCTTTAAAAAATAAATAAATAAAAAAGACTACCGCAGTAATGTGTTACAACGCGTCATGATGTCAGGCTTTTTTATCCATCCAACTGATCAACGTCACCCTGCGTATTGAAGCTTTTAACCTGGCAGCTTTACGCTCTTATAAAGATACGTTTTGACTACATCTGGAAACTAAGTCCAAGCTTCACCCTGAGGATCTGATAGAGGCGATCTCGGCCGCCGTCCGCATGTCGGTTCAGAGAGCCGCTGCTGAGTCAGCAGAGCCTCCTGCTGCGCATCGGGCGGAGGAGCAGCAGGAGGTTTCGTTAAATTCAACTGTAACCAAACGGGATCCGTTCATAATAAGTTTGGTTTGTGATGTTCCAAAAGCACCATTGTGGTCAGTGTTTTAATTTGACTCCTATACGAGTAACTATCCAGAGATCATCAGCATCAGCCGCTGTTTGGAAAAAAAAAAAAAAGTCAGACCCGACTTTGTACAACGAACTTTTCTCCCTGCTCACGAAGAATGATCTGTTTATTGCTCTTTTAATTCTGCATAATAGACTTGGTAAAAGCAGGAGAAGGGAAGTGTGTGTGTGTGTGTGTGTGTGTGGGGTCGGGGGAGGGTCCATAATTGCCGTGAAAATAGCTGATAAAGCCTCCAAGTAGTTGTGAAGGGTTTTTGCGTTTACGTCACTATGACGTCACCGCGACTAGTCGACATCGACTCGACTATTATCATGATGTAGTCGACCTTAAAAAATATGTAGTCGTTCAACCCCTAGTAAACAGGCCGTTCAAAAAGAAGTTGTGAGCGGCATGGGGGCGATGGATGAGAGACTGCAAACACACGTTTACTAAGATGGGGAGGCAGCGCCGGGCAAGTTACGCCACCATGTGCGAATGGGTTGTGGATGCCTGGGCTAATGTATCTGCCTTAACTGTTGTCTGAGCTTTCGCAAAAGCCAGCATCATTGCTGAACAGCCACCTGGCAAAGAGACTGACTCCGACAATGATGAGAGGGAACCTGGTATGTTTGATGGCGAAATTGCCCAGCTGTTCAATTCAGGTACAGAAGAGGAGGACTTTGATGTATTTGTGGAAGAAGAATAAAAAATAACGTGAGTGTATTGTTACATAGTCGAATAAAGTTCAACTGTTTTGTTTCCGTTACCTTTTTTGTTGTTGTTGACCGTATGTTTTAGCATGCGTCTTATAATCCGGTGTGCCTTATGTATGGCTTAAATACAGAAATGGACGCCATAATTGAGAGTGCACCTTATAATCCGGTGTGCCTTATAGTCCGGAAAATATATGACGTGCGGTCAGGGGAAAAATAATATATAATAATGAAATCATTTATATTGCTGTTTTCACCCTGTGGTTTGTACTATAGTATCTACTTTTTACTTATCTTAGCCAATTCTGATGATTTTTTCTTAAAAATCGCTGGATTTTCGAATTTTCACATTCAAATGCTCAGAAGCGAAGCCGGTGAGGCAGCAGTGAGCTGAGCCTCACCTGGGATTGCGCAACCTCTCACCAACTGCACTGGCTGCCACTCTATGGGAGCAAGTTCCTCCTGTCTGTACGCCAGCAATAAAATGGCTAAAAAACATTTAATATATGGACTGATTTTCCATAATTTAGCTTATGTATATAATGTACAGTGTTTTTTGTCACCAACTGTATGTGTATCGTGTTTTGTGTGCGGAGGAGCGCTCAGAAACGGCAGAGAACAGACTCGAGGTGAGGCAGGCAGTTCTCTTGCCTCATCGCTGGGGGCGCTCATGATCCCAGATATTGTGACTCCACAACTGCAGAGTAAGATACAGTGAGCTAGCCATGGAGCTAGCCATACAGTAAATAAGTAAAGTACAGCGATATATTTATTTTCTTCATTCTTCCAACGTCAACATGAAAGACTGCATTTCTACAGTTAAACCGTTTTCTAAAGTGGATTTTCAATTGAAGCAGGAGATGATAACTAAAGGAAGACCAACACCGGACTGAACGTTTGCCCGTTTCAGTTTGATGATTCACAAATGGAGTAGAAAAGACATGCCGAGGATAGACTTGGCTTTGGATGAATGGATATTTTTGTGCAGAATTAGCGGTGCATGGATTTCATTGATACGTAAAGGTAAGACAGCAATAAGATGTTTTTGTTTAGTTTTTTAATGAAATGTGGGTTTCGTGGGCTACAGTTTATGTCTAAATAATTCAGTAAAGTAGAAGTGGTAGCTAATCTACCACAGCAATTATTTATTAACTAAACATTAAGCCTAAAACGTACTACAACAACAGACTAAATGTTCGGTTCTGTGTGCAAAATTTTGGTGTTATATCCTAAAACATGAAGTGGTATTGTTGTCAGTTGCTATGGCAACGAGTCTCCGTAGCTCGGCGAATACAGATCACTTTGCTGTGGATCATAGCATGAAATTAATACCTACATTTCTAAGTTTCACTGAGTTAACGCGGCTATGGTCTTTTTGCCCTCCAGCATTGTATGCTGCGCGAAATATGCGTACGTTCAATAACATGCACGGTGTCTAAGTCATAAGTCAGTGCCTCACCAGCAATGAACCTCACCGTATGTCACTGATATATATATATATATATATATATACATTCACATTGGCTATCAAAGTTTCTCACACTTGCTATCAAACTCTCTTACACATACTATCAAACTCTCACATTCGCTATCAAACTCTCACATTCGCTATCAAACTCTCTCACATTCACTATCAAACTCTCTTACATTCACTATCAAACTCTCTTACACTTACTATCAAACTCTCTCACATTCACTATCAAACTCTCTTACATTCACTATCAAACTCTCTTACACGTACTATCAAACTCTCTCACATTCACTATCAAACTCTCTTACATGCACAGTCAAACTCTCTTGCACGTACTATCAAACTCTGACAGAGTTTGATTGCAACAGAAGTTAACTTAAAATTTCAGTTTCTGATTGGACCCCAGGCAGGCTTTTCAAAATAAAAGCGGACCTCCGGTTTATGTTTGATTCATGTTTCACTCCTGCGGCTTTAAAAATGTAAAACTTTGTGTTAATTGATTTGCTAAAGGAAATCATGTATCTGAAAATAAATTAAAACATATTATGTGGGCAAAAAATTCTGTAAACCACATATGTGCTACCTCGATCAAAATTGCTGACGTTTGACATGCAAAAAAATCTTTCAGATTACATAAACAATACCTAACCAGGTACTTCTCTCACTTCAGGATGACACAGGGACACCTATAAAACCAATTTTAACTGAGGTTGCACATATGTGCTTCACAGGATTTTTTGCCCACACAATATTTTTTTTTCAGATACATAATGTCGTTTTGCAAATTAAAACCCTCTATGGCAGGGGTGCCCAAACTTTTTGAGAGCAAGATCTACTTTATCTCTCAACAGCCGCCCTAGATCTACTTCATGACACAAAGACATAAAAATTGCAAATTAAACTCTATTGACTTATTTTATATGCGAATATGCATCAGTTATAGCAGAAATAATAAAGTGACAGAAAACCTATAGCAGTTTCTTCCTCAGTGAGATTCTGACACTGGGAGCAGGTTACTGGTTTCTCAGTCAGAAGCTGGTTGCAAACCTGACGCCAGCAGGTGTCAGTCAGTCATGGTAGATCTGAAATTTGGTTTGATGACCTCAATATGAGAAACTAACCAAAGAGCCCAGAAAAGCTAAACGCAAATCTTTGGAAGTCGGGATATAATTAATTTAATTTCACACAATTGTCGCTGTAGAATTAGTTAAAACTTAATGAAATATATTTGTCCTATTTGATGTTTGTTGTGATTAGGGCTGAAACGATTCCTCGAATGATTTGAGTACCTCGATTACTAAAATTCCTCGAGGAAAATTTACCTGCCTCGAAGCTTCGTTAATTTATGTTTTATTAGTTAGCGCACCGTGTTCCGGCCGGGACTTCATTTGCGTTGCGCGGAGCTCTCACTTCCGCCTCTGAGTTGTTGACAAAAGCCAAGTCTCAGCGGCATAAAGTCCAATCTTCAAGATTGGCCCGTGGGGATTTTATTGATTGATGATAATGCCCGACTTTTTATCGTTTTTGGGGAACCAATAAGCATCCTTAAAATGACTGGGGGAATGCCTGGAGTACGGCAGCATTTCTCCTCCGGGGCTGCTGGTTGAAAGCGAACGGCGGGAAGAGCGCTGAGGTGAGCGGATAGCCTGAACAGGGCGGGCGGCTGAGTAGCTGATGCTTACCGTGTAAATGTAGCTTTACCGACGAACCGCACAATAAATTTCATATCCCGGTCTGAAGAAACGGGTGGCGGAGCGCATCGTACATGGCTGGTAGATGAGTTTCTGAGTGTGACCAGTGAAGGTGTCGTAAATATCCCGTATTGCTTCCCCCCGTGTTCGTCCCCCGGTCTAACGGTTCGTCAGTCCGCTGGTCTATTTCCTCCCCTCCACCCCATGTTCGTTCATTCGCCCTCTCCTCCCACTCCAGGCGGCATTTCCCGTATTTTCAAACCCAAAGCGTGACAGGTTAGGTGGCAAGGTGAGTTTAATTAATCTATTAAACTCACTGAAGATGAATACATAAACTAAAAGCTGGATTGTAGACATTTTTATAAGCATATTTGTGAGCCTGCCTCTTTGTTATTAAATTCAATATAATTTCAGATTTTTCTATAACTTTTCTTCTGGTTAACTTAGAAAGTGAGCTATTATTGTTACAGGTTAGTTTTCTAAACTACAAAAAAGCAACTGTTAGGGATGCTCAAATATGAAAAATTGGACTGATATTGATATCTGATAGTAACACCGGTATTATGCCAGATTTACCAATATTTCATTTTATAATTTTTTTTTATCCGATTACTCGATTAATCGTAAGAATAATCGATAGATTACTCGATTACTAAAATATTCGTTTACAACAGCCCTAGTTGTGATGTATACTCACATATGAACGAGGTAATTAGTCTAAGTTTGTCGTTTATTAACTACAGCGGGTGTAAGGAGCCACAGCAAAGATAAACAAAGGTAAAACAACCCAAACAGGTGATCAACTCTAAACCACTCCTACCTTTTTACTTTCTGTCTCTTTGTCGTTTAAGCCACCCGTGCTGTGGCAACCGCCTGGACCCGCAAGCCGAGCAGAGATTATGTTAAAAACACAACATTCAGTCCGTTACGATATCAGGTTTCCAGGCTTGATATTTATTCCTCGATTATTAATAAGCCTCTCATGGACACAGCGCTGGTTGAGTAGCTAATTTAAACTCCTGCTCTGCTCGTCAGTCAGTCTTTGAGTCGCCTTTTTTGTCTTTTTTTTTTTTTTAATGGGACCGAAACGCACTGAATTGCGCAACACCTTGTTCAAACAATAATTACTGAGATTATTAATTTTAACACGTCTCGTTGATTTTTTTAATAATTATTCTTTTTTAATGAAGCTACAAACGTTTAGGATCTTAGAGAATAATTTTGATAAGCCCGTCAGAAGAGGAAGTGCTGGTCTCAGCGTCCTGGTGGCGTTCAGATTGTCATCTGCCGAGATCGACTCAAAACCTTCCGCGATTGACCGGTCGATCGCGATCGACGTATTGGGCACCCCTGCTCTATGGCATGGCATTGCCCTCGGGCAACAAACCACATTTCTGTACCTCACGTTGCTCCTTTATTTTATTTTTTGGGGGGAATGATTTAAAATACCTCTAGACATATTTTTGTCCAAATAAAAGAGGTATTGAGGTTCATGTGACCTTTTACTTAGAAGAGTGTAACCCAAGTGAAATGTTGAGTTCCATTTTCTGGTTCGCTACTATTGCCCTCCAAAATCTCGCGGTAGTTTGATTATATAACTGCAATTCTCGCGAGATTTACTAAGCAGCCAATCATTGTTGAGCGTTTGAGTCACATGTACCACCGTCAGCTCATTTGTTGGGTATATTAGCTGGAGCAAAAAGCATGGAGGGTTAGAACAAGTTTGGGAGAGCAGAGCTGCAGGTCGGTTAAGCGCAACATTCTGTTTTTCTTTAACCTTGTATGATGCTGATAAGATTGTACTAACTTTAGGAGTCTCCGATCGTAAGCTGAGGGATAAAGAAACACAAAACCGCTTGTATGCCTTATGAACTGCGGAATTGGTGAGTCATTTTATAAAGACTTGGTGTTAATTGATATCAATTCGGATGCTCTATTGCTACTCTGAACAAATAAACTGGAGAACAATGAGATGCCTTAAATATTAAAAATATTTGCTTATCTTGATGATTTTTTCATTGTTGTTTGTATGGAGCATATTTATTGACTTTTTATGAATAAGATTTATTTAGAAAATTTGTACTTGGAAATGCATTGATTAGGATTATTAGTGCAATGAGTGCCGATCATATTTTTTGTGTGCACACTGGAATGTTTGATTATATATATATATATATTTGAGACTGGTCCTGCTTTATTGTACAGGCCAGGTTCGATGGCGAGCTGAAGAATCAGGTCCAAGAGCCTAAAGGATTTCACCTGTGGTGTTGAGATTTGGTTTCCCCGCCAGGCTGGTGGAAGGCTTCCTGCAGCCCATGAACAAAATTGTTCCCACTCTGATCTGACTTTTGTCAGCATATGAACTGCAGCCCTTGAACAAAATCGTTCCCACTCTGATCTGACTTTTGTCAGCATATGAACTGTAACAGGCGCTCTAAACTCACCTGATCCTGTTGAACCGCCTCAGTTCAGGGGGGTTTTATGAACTGAATGGTGTGGCTTGTTACTGGAACTGTGGAACTGATTTGTTTTTTTTATTTTGTTAATTTAATTTGTTTTCTCTGTGTATTATTTCCTTTTATTTTAATATGGCCATTTAAATATTTTTTTCTTTCTTATTGTAATGTAAATAATTAATCACTGTGAATACAAGGCACTCGCATCTGCAACTTCTAGTCTGTCTACTCCTTCCTGAGCCATATCTAGACTTCTAAGAACTAGCCCATTGACTTTGTTGGTCATGATCTATTTTTAATTATCTAGAAATATAGTATACTGGTTACACAGATATGCTACAAGAGGAACAGTCCTTTTTATGAAGCGGAGGTGCATGCTACACCTTGCCTCCTACTTGTAAGTTATACATCACTTTTCTTCATGTTTAAATTTGGGTCACTCTAACTAAAAATATTTTAATATCTGTGAGTATGTAAAGAAGCATTATAGATCATTTCAAGACAATTTTTTTTATAATTTATATGCTAAAACTGTTTTTTGTTTGTTGCCTCAGGGCAACATTGCGCAGTTAGGGCCCTTTTGCTCAGACAATATTATTCTAATGCAATGACATGCAATTGATTACAAAATAATTATCAAAGCCAATTTTTTTACTTTATTATTGACTAACAGTAACAGGAGATAGATGCAAGATCGTTTCATGGACAAAATGTGCATGGTTCATAAGCTGGGGTCATTCCCAATGAAAACATGATGATCCATTGTACAACCATTATTTCATTGTTTGTTTATCCTCAAAACTAACTTCAGTCCCAAAGGGTGAAGAGCTGGTCATCAGTGAACAAATGGCCCCATTCCAAGGCAGGCAAAGACTGAAGCAATACCTGCTAAATCCAAATATACGGGTCTGCAGGGTACTTCATATGGCTGGTGCAGATGGTGTTCCTTACAACTTGAAAATCTACACAGGGCAAGCCGTACCACCACCAAATCTACCAGATATGAGAGCTGGTGGAAATGTTGTCCTTTACTTGGCTCAAATTCTACCAAAACAATCAGAACTACAAACTCTTAAAAAAAAGAACCTGCAGCCCTAAGTCCTGTCACTGATGTGAATCTGGTCGCTACAACCTGGGCCGGATTTTAGCAGGGGCTTACCGGGGCTGCAGCCTAAGGGTCCCGGCATTTCGGGGGCCCCGAAGGATGTTTTATATTTTTGTGAATGGATAGTGTCAGAATTTAATCAATGACTACGATGATTTTGACAGCACCAATGAAAAATGTTCCAATTTGTTCTGGCAAACGTCCATCTTGAATGCTTGCTTGTTATTGGTCCACTTTTGACGCATCTGACGCATTGGGGAGGAGGAGCGTCAAGGGAATATTATTTTACAATGGCGGACAACAGAAAATATGACAGCGGAGCGCAGAAAAGAAGGAAGAGAAAAGAAAAAGAGCATTGCGCCAAACTAAATGCCTAAACTGACAGGCTTTTTTAAACCTGTTAGCGGAGATGGAGCAGAAACATCATTATCCCCTGCTCCTCAAACCCTTAGCTATGCTAACACCGGCACTAAGATCCCGCCAGAACCTTTAACCGTGACTGAGTCGGTGGCTGGACTGGCGTCTGTGGAGTCAGAGTCGGTGGAAGCGGGATCTTCTTCCGCAGATGGAAAGACGACTGTGGATCCGTACAGTACCGATCCAGCGCGTTGGGGGGAAATTGACGAGTCCGTGCAAGCTTACTGGGCTGAGCGAGGACCGGAGAGCTGTCAAAATATGAATGTTGGCTTTCAAGCATCAGAACGGGCGTACAAGCATCAAAAGCGTCACTTCTCCAAATCTCACTTTAAACGCAAGATGTTAAACGGTGAGTACATCGAAAGACCGTGGCTGCTCTACTCTCCATCCACCGGAGCTGCATTTTGTTTTGCATGCCGCATTTTCAGCAATGCTAATACTCAGTCAAACTTTGAAACTGGTTTCAGTCACTGGAAGCACGCAACTGAACGCATGAGAGAGCACGAAAACAGCGAACATCATAGAAAAGCAATGCTGACATATGTTTCACTTGCAGCAGCCAGCGGGAGGATAGACACAGAACTGCAGAAACAATTTGAATCTGAGTGTTCATATTGGACTGAAGTGTTGAGAAGAGTTGTGTCTGTTAAGTTTTTAGCAGAGAGGGGACTGGCTCTGAGAGGAGCCAGTGACAAATTTGGAAGAACTGATAATGGGAATTATCTGGGAATACTGGAGTTAATCAGCGAGTTTGATCCTTTTCTGAAGTCTCACATAGAGAAATATGGAAATGCAGGTTCAGGGAAACCCTCATATCTTTCTTCCCAAACATGTGAGGAATTTATTCAGCTGATGGGTGATTGTGTTCTATCAGAAATAGTGAGTGAAGTAAAAATGGCAAAATACTTCTCAATCTCTGTTGACTCCACACCAGATGTGGCACATGTTGATCAGTTAACATTTGTGTTAAGATATGTGTCACCTGAAGGACACTCGCAGGAACGCTTTCTGAAGTTTCTACCAATTGAAAGTCATACTGGGGAAGCTTTATGTGCGACTGTACTCAAGGTTTTGGAAGAGATGGGGATTGACATTGCAAACTGCAGGGGGGAATGCTGCCAACATGTCAGGAGTATATAAAGGACTACAAGCACCTATGAAAGAACTCAACCCACTAGTTGAATGGGTTCCATGTGCTGCACATACCCTGAATTTGGTTGGAGTTAATAGTGTTAACTGCTGTTTTGAGAAAGCTGATTTTTTCCAGTTTGTGTAAAACTTATTTAACTTTTGTTCCAAGTCGACAGCAAGGTGGAAGGTGGTAACAGATGGACTGCAGCCTAATGCAAACAAGCATTTCGAACACTAGATGGGCTGCACATGCAGATGCCACACAGGCAGTGCATATTAACTATGCAAACATTCAAAAATCATTGAAGAATATTGTAAATGACACAAACCAAAATGCAGCAATAAGAAATGAAGCAAGATCACTTGATAAAAAAAATGGACAAGCTTGAAACAGCTTTTATGTGTACATTTTGGCATAGCATTTTGCAGCGCTTTGAAAAAGCAAGTGCAGCTTTGCAGTCTGTGGAACTGGACTTGTGTACAGCTGTGGATTTGGTGGGATCCTTGCGGGAGTACATTGGAGGTCTGAGAGATCAATTTGATAGGTTTGAGTCTCAAGCAAAGAAGTTGTCTCCAACAGTTTCACAAGCTTACAGAGTTACTGGTCGAAGATCAAAGACTCCAAAACCATTTTTTGGAGAGGGCGCCACCTCAGAGGTTGACTTATCAGCTCAACAAAAGTTCTCCACCAGTGTTTTGTGGTGGTTGTTGACAGATTGCTTTCTGAAATCAATCACAGGTATATTGCACATGATAACCTCAACAACACTTTTGGCTTCCTGAACAATTTCACAACATTCACAACATTTTTGCCTTTGAACAACATTCAAAGGCAAAAACAGGTTCCATTACAATAAACAATCCAGAGTTACTGAATGAAAACTTCCTGATAGCAAGGCGGCTAGCTGGTTACTGCTAGTTCTGATTGGCTGTTTCTGACTCAGCGGAGTAATTATGCAGATCAGGGAGGAGATCGATTATTTTTTTTAGAGATTATCTGTCTCATGTTAGGACAGCGAACGTTTTAATACATATGTAAAATTTATGTTTTTTTAAGTTAGATGCTGCAGCTTTAAGCAGGTTCGGTGTGAGAGTCACTACCAGGTGGAGCAGAAGCGGCGCTCTGTCTGTCAAATATTACTACCTGTAGCGAAGCAGCCGTTCAACAGGAGAGCAGAACCAACGTCTTACATCGCAGCTCGAAGACTTAAATAATTTTGCGGGTTATTTGTTTAGCTTTCTGACCATAATGCTAATCCGGGTGAGTGTTTGTAGCTGTGCGCTGCTTTACCTGCTATCTGATCCTCCATATGTCTTTTTTACTGCAGTGAGCCTCGATGTAGCCAATCTCCATCAAGTATGGCATTGTTTTTATGTCGTATTAGCTTCGTTGTGTTGATGCATTTTGACCTGCTTCAATTTTCCGCCGCAACACGCAAACTTCCCCATTCACTCAGTGCGTTATAGTTACACATCGCTTAGGATTTGTTGCTGCGCGTTTGCGCAGAGTGAAGGAAAGAGGAGACCAGCTGCACAGGCAGGCTGCGAAATGAGATGATCGGTATCGGCAACAAGAGCCAATGATCGCCGATCACCGATCATGCACTTTTTCACGAAAATCGGCCCAATTATGATCGGTGACCGATCGATCGGCAGACCTCTAATATATATATATATATATATATATATATATATATTTTTTTTTTTTTTTTTTTTTTTTTTTTTGACTCTAGCCCAGGGGCCCCCATCCTGACTCCAGCCCAGGGGCCCCCATCCTCCAAAATCCGGCCCTGGCTACAACCCATAGATAATCAGATTTAACAGATGGTGATTCCCAGGTACGCCAATAATCAAGTGCCAAAAATGTGATGCACACTTTTTTTCACATCAGCAAGCAATTCCTTCCTGATGTTTAACATATAATAGGGAAAAAGACTGATTTCAACATCCTTAATGATTCTAACTCTGCCAAACATACACGTACAAACACACAAATGCTCGTTTTAGTAATTTGCGCAAATGTACCATTCACTAATGAAAGTTAGTTAGTTTATTTTATATTTGGTGAGTTGGAACCATGTTTGATTTATTTTTGTGAAAAAAAAGTTTTTTTATGAATATAGTTTTTGTTTGATTTGTATTTCGGTAACACTTTATTTGAAGGGGGTTGAATAAGACTGACATGAAACTGTCATAAACACCTGTCATGAACATGAATAAGCCTTCATGAATATTTATGACTGTTGTCATAAAGCGTCATTCGATAAATTATGACACTTTTAATACAAAGTTGACATTATTCAAAATGTCTTTGCTATGACAACTTGACATTAACCAAGAAATGTCAAGTTACTTTTATACTTGCTATAAAAGTATTATTGATTGCACTTTAAAAATTAGGTATCTTTATCTTATTAAAGGTAAAGTTTAAACAGTAATGATTTCCTGGTTAATGTCAAGTTGTCATAACAAAGACATTTTGAATAATGTCAACTTTGTATTAAAAGTGTCATAATTTACCGAATGACGCTTTATCACAACAGTCATAAATATTCATGAAGGCTTATTCATGTTCATGACAGGTGTTATGTCATGTTTATGACAGTGTCATGTCAGTCTTATTCACCCCCCTTCAAATAAAGTGTTACCTGTATTTCATTTCTTATAATCACTGTAGAAAACTTGGCGTTTTAGACCCCTTGTAGCGCAATGTTGCCCTGAGGCAACAAACCCAAATCCGGTTCCGGGAGGTGTCAGGACCCAATTTTATGATTAATATGTAATTAGGGACCAACAAGCTTCCAAAGAATGCAGGAAAATATTTTTTCCCCAACAAAATAAAAAGTCATGCCATAGAGGGTTAATTAACACAAAGCTTTAGCCTGTTATAGCCGCCGGAGAGAAACTTGATGTGTGAATCAAACATAAACTGGAGATGCGCTTTTATTTTGAAAAGAGAGCACCATAACTTGTGCTGTCGCACACATTAAAATCGAGTGCAGGCTGGCTTTACTGCCATTTCCAAAGAGACGGCTAGCTTTATCCCACTGATAGATGGGGTTTCCGATGCTGGCTGTCGGTTTCTAAACACTTCTGATAATGCTGACATTACTGTAGGAGCGCTCACGATGTCATTTAAAATATTAGTTGAGTCTGTTAGTCACTGGCACTCAGCTATTTTTCTGTCTGTGAAAACCCGCCTACTCCTGCCTGGGGTCCAATCAGAAACTGAAATTTTAAGTTAACTTCCGTTGCAATCAAACTCTGTCAGAGAGTTTGATAGTACGTGTAAGAGAGTTTGACTGTGAATGTGAGAGACTTTGATAGCGAATGTGGGAGAGTTTGATAGTACGTGCAGTGATGTGTTCAAGACCACCTAACCCGAGACCAAGACAAGACCAAGACCAGAGTGTATCAAGACCGAGACAAGACCAAGACTTTTGGGGTCCAAGACCAAGTCAAGACCAAGACCGAGGGGAGTCGAGACCGAGTCAAGACCAAGACCAGCGGCACAATAAAATGTAAAATATGATCGAAATTGCTTCTCAAAATAATCTGAAAGATCCATATTCCCATAAAAACACCTAGATATTAAATATTTAATACATTTTACCAGAATTAAATATTCCATTTCTGTGCTAAAATGTGTGATGGTCTTGTGCCATCCCAAAAAACATAACGCCCTGGGCATTTGCCCATATTGCTCATATAAGAAACCACCACTGTTGCACCATTAAACATAGCAATTGAGGCAATGCCCTGGCGGTAAATAACGCTCAACTGTGAACACTGACCAAGAAGCAACAAGCAAGAAGTAACCAAACCGAAGGCGCTCATCGTGACTGTTTTCACTCTCTATCCCAGTACATGAAGCCAGGTAGTCTGACACCATGGCAGACATTACAGCTGCCACTTTGAACAAAAACAATGAAAGAGCAATGTGCATGCTCTGCGTGCTCTTTCGTTCTTGTGTTTTAGTTATTTGTTAATTTAAATACAACGTACATAATTAAATAAAATAATGATGCAGTGTACACAGAGCATTACAAGAACAAAGAATGGGTGTTCTGTCAGGTCAGATCGTCATATGCTTAGCACGAACTCATGGTGTTCTGTCAGATCAGCATAGGTTGTCAGATAGTCATACCTTAGCTCAGACATGCATACGCTGTCATTACCATATGATTTTATTTAATCAGCAACATAGAATCATGACGTAGATCATTATTAACAGTTGTATGGCATCCAGCTGCAGCCAGACCTGCTTTAAATACAATTTGAAACCATGACAACGCATGTATATCTATCTAGTTATCATATTATGTCATATTATAAACAATTTAATGACTTATTTTCGTCATAACTTGTTGCATATTCTGACAACTCCACTGACGGTTGGACTTCTTAATGTGCATGCGCTGGCATGATACTCACTGCATGTATGCTATCCTGACAGCGTATGGCTATCTGATAGAACACCGGCTGTATCTGTCAGACACGTCTTTACCATATGATTTTATTTAATCAGCAACATAGAATCATGACGTAGATCGTCATACACTTTGTTATTAACAGTTGTATGGCATCCTGACTTAGCGGTTAAGTGAGTTTTACACGGGTGTGTGTTGTAGCTGACTCCAGCAGCAGCCAGACCCTGCTTTAAATACACATTGAAACCATGACAACACATGTATATCTATATAGTTATCATTGAAAACAATTTAATGACTTATTTTCGTCATAACTTGCTGCGTATGGTGAACTGACAACTCCTCTGACGGTCGGACTTCTTTATGCGCATGCACAGGCATGGTACTCACTGCATGTATGCTATCCTGACAGCGTATGGCTATCTGATAGAACAACGGCTCTCAGCGACACTCCAGTCCTATCTAATAAGTAAAGAGCCGTGGAGAAGAATCGACTGTTTCTGAATGTCACCTCACTACATTGCAGACTTTTGGACATAGCGTTGTCCCATATATGCGACAAGTCAGTCTACACCTCCGCACAATAATTCAGCGCAGTGAGTGATAACATTTTTCATCACAATGCATGTGTCTCTGTACAGCTAGCTTTGCTAACATCACGTTAACGGAGCTTACCTTTCTTTGAGCTACTTTTCTAAGTGACGAAAAAAGTTAGACGTTGTCCCCACCATCTGTGAAAGCGAAACGATGTTGAGTTAGCTGTGGCCATCTTTAGATATTAGATATTAGGTTGGCTTAGAATGATTCCAAATAATGTATAGGAATGACCTGGTGCCGTTACATGTCAGTCATCAGGGAGAGTACCTGGGGAGGGCAATCAGTTATCAGGGGGGGCACAGCCACCAAGCCGCTTTTCCCCAAACACAGAAGCTGACATGCAAAGAGCCCATTACATGTTTCTGTTACTCTCCCCTCCCCACCTTTCACTCGCACGCAGCGCTCCAAGACATGTGCAGTGATTTTCTCTGAGCGGCAGAAGATGTCTGTCTTATCATCAGTAATAGAATAGCGCTGCATAAATAATAAGAAATCCGATGGCCACAGCTAACTCAGCAGCGCTTCGCTTTCACAGACGGTGGGGACTACGTCTAACTTTTTTCGTCACTTAGCCATTTAGCTAAGTAGCCAACGCTACTTAAAAAAGTAGTATAGAGACACATAGGCATTTGTGATGAAAAAAAGTTGTCACTTACAGCGCTGAATTATTGTGCGGAGGTGTTGACTGACTTGTTGCATATATGGGAGAACGCTATGTCCAAAAGTCTGCAATAAAGCTATGTGACATTCAGAAACAGTCCAATTCTTCTGCACGGCTCTTTACTTATTAGATAGGACTGGAGTGATTGTTTTCGTTCAAAGTGGCAGCTGTAATGTGCCATGGTGTCAGACTGCCTGGCTTCATGTAGAGGGAGAGAGGATGAGAACAGTCACGGTGAGCGTCTTGTGTTTGGTTACTTCTTGCTTGTTCCTCCTTGGTCAGTGTTCATAGTTGAACGTTATTTACCGTCAGGGCATTGCCTCAATTGCTAAGTTTAATGGTGCAGAGAGTGGTGGTTTCTGACAGAGCAAAATGGGCAAACACCCAGGGCGTTATCTTTTTAGAGAGGGCACGGATTATAGCACAGAGATGGAAGCAAAGCAGAACAAAGAGTTTGTTCTGCTTTTAATATTGGTAAAATTGATTAAGTATTTAATATCTAGGTGTTTTTATGAGAATATGGATCTTTCAGATCAATTTGAGAAGCAATTTTTATCATATTTCACATTTTATCATGTCATGTAGCGCGGGGCGCTGGTCTTGGTCTTGACTGGGTCTCGACTTCCCTTGGTCTTGGTCTTGACTTGGTCTCGGACCCTAAAAGTCTTGGTCTTGTCTCGGTCTCGATACACTCTGGTCTTGGTCTTGTCTTGGTCTCAGGTTAGGTGGTCTTGACCACAACGTAAGGCTTTTCCTCACCTACCTCCCCTGACCGCTCGGGACTGCTGTAGTGTCACATAAACTATATTTGTATTGCAATACACTGTAGAAGCAAGAAAAGCCATTGCACTCTAAACATGTGGCTTCAACAATTTCTGCAAGTTACAAAGCAAACTTTTGTGATGTTGTAAAGTACAGGATATTCCGGTGTCTGTCTGATTTTGCTCAACAAGATCTGGTGCCCATAACAACGTGCTGTGATAATGTGAAGTAACTTTCCTTATATAAGCCCCCTTCACCTATTAACCTACCAGTTTGTTGTGCATTGACACCATATTAACAAATTGAGCTGAACTGAGGAAACCAATATCTCTAAAAAGAGGTGTAACATAAGGATCCTGGTCTTTTACAGAACACTAGAGCACAACCTGTTCTATCTAGAAGAGAAGTAAACCTTGTATGTTCATCCTAGCATCTTCAGTTTTATGTTGTGTGAAAAACTCACTAACCTGTCTGACTCTAGCACTATCCAGCTGATGAGGTAAGGAGTGTTTGCGTCGACCGGATAAAGGTTTCTCTGCCACTTCACCGCCGCTGATGATGCTCTCCACAAACAGCTCATTATCCTCTCCCACTGATTCCAGACAACTGCTGCCACCTGAGGAAGAATAAATACAATTTTGTATTTTGTACAGAAATAATCAAACTCAACATAATTAAATATAATAATTATAATATTCTAGAATTGCATCATTCAGGGAGGCAACATGTTGGAGTCATTCTGTATTGACTGAGATGTTTTTCTTTTTCAAACGTTTTAAGTGTCCAAAAAGGTAACTTGAGAAATGTGATAGGGCATAGGTACCCTTCTCATGGATCTAAAGAAGGGTGCTCAATATGTCAATCGCCATGGCAACGGGTGTGGTTAAGTGACAAAGAGTGAGAGCGTAAATAGATAGGAGTGGTTTTGAGGTGATCACTTGTTCAGGGTTGTTGACCTTTGCTGTGGTGCACTGCAAACACTGTAATTTCTGAACATTCAATAAATGACAAAATTGGACTAATTACCTTGTTTGTTTGCGAGTATATGTCATTGACAATAAACATCAAATAGGAGAAATATATTTTATGAAGTATTTAACAAGCAAGTGGCTTCTACTGCGATAATTATGTGAATTGCCTAATATAAAAAAATATATATGTTGCTGGACTTATGTGCTCGTCATGGATTGTCCATAACGAACACCATGTTGAAGCATAGGGGTGTCCATATGTGAACTTGGCACCAGGACACTTCAGGCCGCAGTTCAATGATCAACTTTGTCGTCATTTCATCGGATCTGCGGCCACATGTTTTGGACAGTAGGGAGAAGAGAAGTGCGTAATTGTCCACCGAGTACTATCTGGTGGTGAGTTGGCTCCGGTGGTGGGGGAGGATGCTGGTCAGATCTGGCAGGCCCAAACGTATCGTGAGGGTCTGCTGAGAACATCTGGCAGAGTCTTGATTTTTTTTTTTTTTTTTGTTGTTGTTCTTTAATAAAGTTACAAACTTTTTCATAAGTGAGCCAGAGGAGGAAGTGCTGGTCTCAGCATCCTGGCGGTGTTCAGTTTGTCACCTAATGCCGAGATCAACATGTTGCGCCCCTGCTCTAGCAAAGCACGAACAGTTTAGAAACAATATAAAATGGGGAAAAAAGCGACTTATTAACTCATTAAGTCGTGTTTTAGATTGCTCTTGAAAAACTAATCAGTCACGGTTGTTTAGTGGGTGCACTCACAGCTGCACAGTGAACCCAATGATTCTTTACAGCAGACAGCCGCTCCCCTCTCTTGCAGGTACTGCATACCCCCGCTAAATCTTTTAGGGGTACGCAGTACCCGACCGTACCCGCCTACTTTCACCCCTGGTTTTATGTTGTGTGAGAGACTCAGTAACCTGTCTGACTCTAGCACTATCCAGCTGATGAGGTAAGGAGAATTTACGTTGACCAAAGATAAGGTTTCTCTGCCACTTCACTGCCGCTAATGCTGCTCTCCACAAACAGCTCATCCTCGTCCACTGACTCCACCCAACTGCTGCCACCTGAGGAAGAGTTGGACTCCACCAAGGCTTTGTCACCAATTCTGTTCATTACTTTCATGGACAGAATTTCTATGCACAGCTAAGGTGTTGAGGGGATCTGTTTTGGTGGCCTTAGGATCGCATCTCTGCTCTTTGCAGATTATATGGTCCTACTGGCTTCATCAGAACTTCAGAAGATGTGCTTTTTGGTTCCTCTTGTCAGTCTGCAATTTCTCATATTGAGGTCCTGAAACCAAATTTCAGATCAACTATAACTGACAGACACCTGGTGTCTTCAGCTTTGCAACTAGCTTATGACTGAGAAACTAGCAACCTCCTTCCAGTGTCAGAATCTCACTGAGGAAGAAAGTGCATTAGATTTTCTATCACTTTATAATTATTAATAAAATAAGTCAATAGAGTTTCATTTACAATTTTTATATCTTTGTCATGTGGTACATCTCAGCTGGCTGGTGAGAGAAAAAGTAAATTTTGGTCTTAAAAAGTTCTAAACTGTTTATGTAAAGAACTTATGATGGATGGTTGGATGCACAGATAGACGGATGGATGAAAAGTATTTATTTACCTTGGGATTGGCAAGTTAGCTTCATAGGTGTAGAACTGCAGCAGCATGTTTCTGATGCCTTCCCCTGATTGAACTCCTCTAGGTTCTCCAGCGGTGATAACTGCAATAACACACAGCTTTTCTCTAAATTGTTCAACAATAAATAAATGTTTTGGTAATGTTCTGGCCCAGGAACAGATCAGGATGCAGGGCCGGCCCAAGCCTCCATGGGGTCCGAAACGAAATTTGGTTTTGGGGTCCTCTAGTTCTGCTAACAATGTGGACTGGCTGCAATCAGCAGTCCGATCATTAGATCATTCACACACCTGCTACAAACTTATTGGATCTCTGACAGTGCTGTTTACATTATATAATTTGATTTATCGACCAGTTGATTTCTGGGCGCCGATTTCCTTAATTTTGGGGGATCAAGATTGGCCGATACTTACGTGTGAAGCCCATCTTATCCCCTAATCTTATCTTCGTCAGCACAGATTTATAAATCAGCCTCTGTCCTCTTCTGCTCTGCAGTGAGAAGTTTGACTGACAGACTGGCCCAACAGGTCAGGTCTGAACATTTGCAGTTAACAATATTCACCCCACTGTTGCCAACTCAGCGACTTTCTTGCTATATTTAGGAACATTTCAGACAAAAAAATTCATATCAGTTAAAATCAAAATTGCAGGTCAGGCTTTTTAAAGATCAGTAGCCAGGGATAGGCCAGAAAACTGCAATCGGTGCAGCCCAACTTAAGATGGAATACATACACATACATTCATGGCATTCTTTGATTAAATAAATTCCTCTTAAGCTTTACTCCAATAGCTAACATTTTAATTTACACCACCAGGTGAGTCTTTCTTCCCTGGAATATGGATTGGTACTGGACTGATTCTGAGCCTTCAAATGATTTTAACAGAAGTTTCACATAACTTAGAAGTTGATGTAAAAATAATGTTTGTTTTAGCTACAAAATTATTATACTCAGCAGCAAACAACATATGCTCAACTTACTACAGCATAGTAGTAAGTAGTATCAGGCTATATAGCTGCTACATCGATGTAGCAGCTATATAGCCTGATGTAAAAACATTTTGCTAGACAATGTCAAACATTGAGAAGTTTTCATTATTGTCATCAAACACGTGTTTTGAAGCTAAAAATACCTCAGAAATATACAGAGCCAACCATGATAATCAACTCATTTAAAGTTTAAACTTAGTTTCACACAAACACAAAGACATAAATGTCTGGTTGTTGAACTGGACCGTTCCAGTTAGCTATCAAGCAAATTTTATATTAGCAGCTTTACAAATCTTTTACATTACATTACATTACCAAGGCACATTAAAACAAACCTTTATCTTGGCTTTTTTTCTATTCTTCCTCTTTCTTTTCTCCCTCCCTGAAGAATAAGTTATTTTTTGAGACATTGTTGTGCTTACTTAACTTCTGGCCGGAGCTTTGGACGTTTGGATGCGCTCTGCTCATTGCATGGCAGCTCATGTTACCGGCGAAGCGTGCAGTACCTACCGCGACCACCAGGGGCCCCCAAGAGCAATTTTGTTTTTTATTTCTATCAATAAAATAATAATTTCTACATACATTATCAAATATATATTATCGTAAAAACAAATCACTTAATAGTGAAATTGTGTGTTTTTGATATTATAATGACATAGAAATTAGTACTCAAAAAAAAAAAATCAGTTCCACTGAGGGGGCCCCTTAGTGGCCTTGGGGCCCTAAGCAGCAGCTTACTGTAGTTTGCTTATGCCTTTGGCCGACCCTGTCAGGATTGATTAATGGCAAAAGCTAAACATGCTGCTCCAGTTATCCAGTTAATAGTAATATAAAAAATAGAATTACATAAAATAAAATTGTACAAGTGTTTTTATTTCAACTAAAAATATTAAAGATAAAATTATATGACAGAGAAAGATCTGTCCAGGAAAACATGCCGTGCAGTTTTCATAATCCTACTTTGTTAGAAAGTATAAAAATGTTCTAGATACCCTTTGGGGGTTTTCTCAAAGAAACTATACTCAAAGTGTTCAACTGCATACCTGCCTTTGGCACCATTACTCTGAGCCAATGTTGGTAGTGGTTTTCTATAGAGTCAACACTGCAACACTTTTTAAAAACCTTGATTAACCAGGAGACTTATTGAAAACAAATTCTCATTTAGAATAATGAGATGCAGGTTATTTCTGTGATTTTAGTACTATGACAATAAACTTCCACTATATGTTAAATAATCTGAGTTTACCAGGGAGGAATTGTTAAGACCAGTGGTGCTACTGAAAGTCTGGGAAAAGCAGTGGGGTGCAGCCTGAAACAGGGATGAAGAAGATCTGCAGGTGCTGATGAGGTCCGGAAGGCTTGTGGAGGGAAAGAGTTCAAAATCCACTTTTGACTCCTCCTGCAGGGACACGAAAAAAACATGCATATTACATAGAAAAAAAATCGATAACACTTTATTTGAAGGGCGTTGAATAAGACTGACATGACACTGTCATAAGCATGACATAACACATGTCATGAACATGAATAAGCCTTCATGAATATTTATGACTGTTGTCATAAAGCGTCATTCGGTAAATTATGACACTTTTAATACAAAGTTGACATTATTCAAAATGTCTTTGTTATGACAACTTGACAATAACCAAGAAATCATTACTGATATAAATTTGTTATGAAAGTATTACTGATTGCACTTTAAAAATTAGGTAACTTTATGTTATTAAAGGTGAAGTTTAAACAGTAATGATTAAACTTAGTTTTTGGCCGGTCTTAGTTTTTGGAGAAAGAAACCTTAGAAAATTCTTGTCGACGGGGGTGGGGGCTGCTCAGTCTTCGAAACTGTCGAGCGGGGGGGGGGGGGCGACGGCAACGACACATTCGCGCTTTTAGATAGATTTTTACCCAGAATGCAAATGGAAAAAAACGTGAGTGAAACAGTGACTGGGACTGACTAGTATATATTCCATTGAGGGAAAGTTAGTTTCACATCTGATCAAGAGCCCCCTGGTGGTTGAAGAAAAATCCACATATAAACTGGAAAATACAATATATGAAAAAAAACACTGAATGCTCTCTGGTATGAGGAGGCGGGCCGGATCCGGCATTGTTCAGGGGGCCGGACCAAATGACGTGGCGGGCCGTAGTTTGGGGACCCCTGAAATAAAGTGTTACCAAAAAATCCATGTGTATTTTGTACTTTGAACACAAAAGCAGATGATAAAATTCCAATGAATTTGAAATGTGAAGTTCTGCTCTGGGGATGACTGTAGCAGTAGCATTACAAACAGTTTGTAATGAAACATGCCCTGGAGAGTGGCCAGTGATTTTTTTACTGGCCACTCAGACATTTCACCAACCAGTGTTTTTTTCTTTCAATTACAAGCCCCACTAGTACAAGCAAATGACATAAAACACATGATTTATTCTTAACTCTGGGCTGCACAGTTTGTAGAGCTGTTGCCTTGCAGCAAGAAGGTTCTGGGTTCGATTCCTGGCCCCGGTCTTTCTGCATGGAGTTTGCATGTTCTCCCTGTGCATGCGTGGGTTTTCTCTGGGTACTCCAGTTTCCTCCCACAGTCCAAAAACATGACTGTCAGGTTAATTTGTTCAGTTCCTGAACGTGTCATAATTGGCCTCTCCAAATTGCCCGTGGGGGTGTGTGTGTGTGTGTGTGTGGGGGTGTGTGTGTGTGTGTGTGTGTGTGTGTGTGTGTGTGTGTGTGTGTGTGTGTGTGCGCATGGTTATACAACCATGCACACACACACACACACACACACACACACAGAGACATACGTCTCTGTGTTGCCCTGCAACAGACTGGCGACCTGTCCAGGGTGTACCCCGCCTCGCGCCCGGAACGTTAGCTGGAGATAGGCACCAGTACCCCTCCCCACCCCACTAAGGGACAAGGGTGTAAAGAAAATGGATGGATGGATTCTTAACTCTATGAAAACCAATTTACTGGCATAAGTTTACCAATACATACACAGCAAATTTGGAAGTGTTCAGTCAAATCCTACAGAGTTGAATTCAACATTTTGAAAGTGTCTATATTGGTCCACTCTGGATATTATACTTTTGAAAGTGTTATTTGTGATATAGTTGAATCAACACTGAGCAGTTGAAATTAAACACACATCAGTGTTGACTTACTCAACACTAGTGTATTTTGTCAAAAGTTAACACTATGAACGTGTTAATGTAACACAGAATGGTGTAAAGTATATATTAACATAGAAATCTGAGTTTTGAAATACTACTGGCAGGGTATGCTGTGGTGGTGCAGGGGTTGAGCACAACCCACACTGGAGGCTTTAGTTTCCAATGCGGCTGTTGTGGGTTTGCTTCCTGGTCTTCCCCTTCTCTCATTACCCACCTTTTTTTGTCAGCTTACTACCAAATAAAAGCCACTAGAGAATTAAAACCTTTTTTTTCCCCAGAAAGTACTGGCGATCAATAATCCCCAAATTCATTTTATAAGAGATTAGGTGCCACTTGAATCTACAAAAACACCAGCACCAGTTGCAGTATGTAATCTCCTTTTATTTCAAAACATCAAACGGCACTGAAAGCACTACTGGTATGGAGTGTGGATCAGAACGCAATTTATATAATCTTCACCTCCCACCCCCACCCACCAAAAAAAAAAACTTATATTCTTTCTATCAGTTTAGTTTTCTTAAGATAGTTTATTAAATAACGTAAATATTCAGAAGCAGAAGAAAACAAAACATCTTGTATTTTTAACTGTAACTTATTCTTTAGAAGTCTACATTCTAACTTCCTTCTCTCCTCAGAGTACTTAGGACATAACAACAACAAAACATGTTTTACTGTCTCTTCTTGAAAACAAAAATCACAATTACCTGATGGATGTTTCCCCATTTTAAATAGTGTACTGTTTAAACCTGTATGACCAAAACGTAACCTGGATATAATGTTTTCTTCTTTTCTACTTCTTCCTGTTCCCCTCATGACACTAACTTTCCTTTGAATACTATAAAGCCATCTACCCGTTCTTCTTCCCATTATTTCTGCCATCTTTCCTTAACCCAGAGGTTCCCAAACTGTGGTGCGCGCCCCTTAGGGGGGGCGCCGTGTCATTGCAGGGGGGAAGCCGTCTGGATGAAAAAAAAGAAAAAACATGAACACTGTATGCGCTGGGTTTTTACCTTAGAATGGCCAACTCTCTGTTATTCCTATGTCAATTTGATACAGTAGAGGCTTCCACACTTCCCATATTTGTGTCCTCTGTCACTTTTATCAGCAGTTAAAACTGTTTAATCCGTTGTTAACATGTTGTAACCTGTTTTTCCGAGCCGCCTTTAAACGCAACATGAGCGCTATGACGCTTGCGCTGGGTTTACACCTGTGAAGGAGACCTGCTGCTGCTGTGCAGAGCTAGTAGGTTTGTGTTAGAATCACGTAAGCAAACCAGCAAAATGCAAAGAACTTTTCAGTTTTTCCCTCCAAACTAACCGACTGAGTTGAGTAAAGCTGTTGGATGCAGGTAATGTTAGCTAAAAGATGACTAGTGTTGAGATGCTTTACCAAGGCTGAGAAAGAGTCACATGCTGTTAGACAAAGGGCCCATAGTAAAGAGTTACATTTTTGATTCTGTTAGACACCAAGGTCCGTTTCTCACGAGAAACAGAAACTTATCAGGCCACAGAGTCCATATAATCAGCTACCCTCCTCTTTCTCTTCAGACGCTGCACATACTTTTTTAGAAACTCTTCTCGGATGTAATGGTAAAGGGTCTCCTTTCAGCGCTGAAAGTTAATAAAATAAGTAAAGTCTGAATGCTGTTCTTGGCTGATTTTATGCTCCGTGTGTCAATACAAATTATGATTCTTCGATTGAGATTCTCATTCTCTACACTAGCTAATATCAATACAGAACCTTAAACATATCATTAATCATAATAGAGAAAAACAAAGGACTCACAATATTTCCCTGAGGCATTCCATTTTCAACAAAAAAAAATTCTGACAATTGTTGACCTATTCTTACTTGTATAGATCTATTATGTAAGAAATCTTTTATCCAATTAAACATTGAACCTCTAACCCCCATTTTCCTTAATTTAATTAAAAAACCTGCTTTCCGCATCATATCGTACACTGTAAAAAAAAAACGGCTTCATTTTACGGTAAAAAACTGGCAGCTGAGTTGCCAGAAGTTTACCGTCTTTATACGGTAAAATTCTGGCAACCAAAACTGCCAGTTTTTTACTGTATTTCTAAAATACGGTAAAATTCTGGCAACCAAAGCTGCCAGTTTTTTACCGTATTTTGTAAATGCAGGATTTTACCGTATTTTTAAAATACGGTAAAATCCTGGCAACCACAGCTGCCAGTTTTTTACCGTATTTGCTAAATGCAGGATTTTACCGTATTTTTAAAATACGGTAAAATCCTGGCAACCACAGCTGCCAGTTTTTTACCGTATTTGCTAAATGCAGGATTTTACCGTATTTTTAAAATACGGTAAAATCCTGGCAACCACAGCTGCCAGTTTTTTACCGTATTTGCTAAATGCAGGATTTTACCGTATTTTTAAAATACGGTAAAATCCTGGCAACCACAGCTGCCAGTTTTTTACCGTATTTGCTAAATGCAGGATTTTACCGTATTTTTAAAATACGGTAAAATCCTGGCAACCACAGCTGCCAGTTTTTTACCGTATTTGCTAAATGCAGGATTTTACCGTATTTTTAAAATACGGTAAAATTCTGGCAACCACAGCTGCCAGTTTTTTACCGTATTTTGTAAATGTAGGATTTTACCGTATTTTTAAAATACGGTAAAATTCTGGCAACCACAGCTGCCAGTTTTTTACCGTATTTTGTAAATGCAGGATTTTACCGTATTTTTAAAATACGGTAAAATTCTGGCAACCACAGCTGCCAGTTTTTTACCGTATTTGCTAAATGCAGGATTTTACCGTATTTTTAAAATACGGTAAAATTCTGGCAACCACAGCTGCCAGTTTTTTACCGTATTTTGTAAATGCAGGATTTTACCGTATTTTTAAAATACGGTAAAATACCGTACTTCCTAAAATATGTTAAAAAAAATAAAATGTGGTTTTGCCGTAGTAAATACGGTCATGCTGACTGAGGCATAATATCTACATGAGTGAAAAACACATCCAGACTGTATGATATATTGACATTTTATTGTAAACCCTCCCCCCCCCAAAAAAAACGTATGGTAAATTACTGGTCACTGTTCCTACCAGAATTTTACCATACAAATTATAGTATAACACACAAGGAAGTGTAACTTGTCAAGCATTTCTATACAGAAAGTTATAAAGAAAATAATTTCAAATTAAACAAAAATACAGATTACGAGTAATCCACTTAAAGAAACAATTTCTATTTAAAAAGTCAGTTAAAAAAAGAACTGATTCTATTTTCTGTCCAGTTTCCTCACGGTATTACTGAGATCTGGAAAACAAACAAAATAAACAGTATGTGTCCACATAAGAGATAACATATTGTAGAAGAAAAAATGGTGATAAAAGGATTCTTGTTCTGGGTTGAGAGTCACAAGTTGCTGAGATCAGACTTTGCTCAGGATGGTTGTAGTCTTCCCAGTCACAGGTTGAAATTGAGACTCGCATGTTGTCAATCGGGTGTTTCCTCTCTGCTGGAAAACAAACAAAGAAAAAGTTAGAAAGATGCACTACATGAACATCTTATTCGCTTAAATGTTTGTTTCACCTTTGTTGACTTGCATATGGACACAGGTACTTCAACCAGGTGGTGCGATCATTTCTGACTGAAAATTCAGTAGTTAAACCTTTGTTTGTTGTCAACAGGTGTGATCCTCTGGTCTGCAACCAGACAAAATACACAAACAAAAAACAAATAAAAACAAATATAACTGTTTTAGGCAATTTATGAAATAGATACTCACCATTTATCTGAGTCTCATGAAGGCCAATAGGTTGTCTTCAACCATTTATGTAAGTTACATTTCCTGCAAGCTAGCAGAAACAAAGCTGTAAATGTGAACACTTTTCATACAGGCAAACAAATTGATACAGCTGAGACAATTTATGCTACGTTAGTTTTTCTCAGTCACTTTTGGTGCATTTCTCAAGTCATTGTTGGCATTTACAAAACAGTAAGCACATTTCTCAAAACAATTTGTAGAAACAGGAAAAATAGCATTTGTTTGCTTTCAAAATCCTTAGTTCAGCTCTTAAAATTCTGTCTGTTAACATATCAGTGACTCAAAATAATAAGTTATAGTTTCTCTATGTACAGTTAAGACAGTCAAATTGATTAGTCATGGGAAAAGACTACAAAAGGATCATTTACACCAGTGTTTCTCAACCCTGGTCCTCAGCGCCCCCCTGCTCTGCATGTTTTAGATGTGCCTCTACTCCAGAACAGCTGATTCAAATGATTGGATGACAATCAAGTACTGCAGAAGCCTGTTAATCAGATACAATTCAGGTGTGTGGCAGAAGGGAAATACCTAAACCTGCAGGACAGGGTGACGCTGAAGACCAGGATTGAGAAACACTGATTTACGCTTTTGCCATAATTTATTCATGGACCATGCCTTGGTGATTCAGAAAGAAAAAGACAGAAATGCAGAGAACAAAAAAAGTAGAAAAGGAGCCACAGGACAATCTCCTCATGGAAAACTGTACAGTGCTGTAGAAATTACATTACATTTTAATTTCCATAGTCACTTTGTTCCTTAACTCCACTGAGGAATCTTTTTTCCTCAGTGGGGTTAAGGAATGAACAGTAGGGTGGGAGGACCTCCATCAGCGTCATGTTGTGGGTCTCAGCCATGTCCTGATGTTGGACTGATGGAAACTGGCAGATGTCCTCAGCCTCTTCTGACTCTTCTTCTGCTTTCCTCCCAACTATTTCCTCCTCAGCCTCACTCCTCTTCTTCTCTCTGGCTGTTCACTCTGTCCAGATACTTGTTCATCAGTTCTCAGACATGTAACATTGTGCTGTGTTCTGGCTATACAGAGCATATTGTTGCCAACTGATGGTTCACAAGATGCACCTCCAATCTGTTTCAGAAAACTGGTTGATCGTTGGTTGAGCTAATGGTTCATACACTGACCTGTTAGAGAAACTCAGGACTCACTTGGGAGCAATTTACCAATTCAGGACAGATTTAGAAAATAATAGAATATAAATTAATTAATATATGGTTCACATTATGACAACTTTAAGACTTATGCATGTTAAGACTTACACAATGAACTGATGCTATTTTGGAAGTTGAGAATTCAACACAGACACGTTGTTGTCCTGTTGTCCTCATTTTCTGTATACACCCTTTATCCTCCGGGTCAAAATGACCCGTCTTCACTAAACCCCCAATATAAGCAGCTTAATTGAATTTTAAACACCAAATTCTATCTTGTATATTGTCACTCACCACAAAATGTGTGAATACTTGACTTTTCCCTCTCCACTTGAATTTCTATAGCTTAAGAAAAAAAATGTGCAAAATGAGTTTCGAATGCATTTTTATTCATCAAAGTGACTAATTTTCTTTTACTTTTCTCCAGTGAACAAGAGGATGTACAATACAAAAATATGAAAAATAACATAACCCATTCAACTAATTGGCACATGTAGGGCAGTATGCAAGTGCACAGCCTTTGCAGATATATTTCTTACACCTGCAGCACACAGTATGTGTTTTACAGTCTGAGGGCAGAACTGACATCTCTTCCTCTTACTTGGCTTAGCTGGGGAAGTGGCTGTGGTAGATGGATCCTCAGGTTGATCAGGAGCTGCTGCACTCTGAATAGCTTTCACAACTGCTGCTGAGGCTTCTGTGCGGGGGACATGCTTCCTTCTTTCAATGAGTGGAGTTACAAGTGCCTTTCCTAGCTGCTCCAGGAACACCCTCCTCTTGTTGTGCTTATGAGACATCCAGGTTGGGTTGATCTCTATCCAAATCACAAAGGCATTGTAGGAGGACACATCAATGATGTTGTGGAAGATGACCAGGGGCCAGCGGGCAGTCATTCTTCTGCAGCTATATGCTCCAATCACCTTATCTAGGTTGTCCACACCTCCTTTGTTTTGGTTGAATTCCAGGATGATGATTGGCTTCCTGTCCTCACAGTCACTATTGGCTTCCTGTCCTCACGGTCACTAGTGTCGCCGTCTTTGTGCAGTGTGCTCAGAAGAACTACATTCTTGTTTTTCTTTGGGAGGTAGGAAACTAGAGTGGTGGTGGGTGTGAAGGCAAACTTTGAGGAGAAGACCTCTCTCTCCTTTGACCCAAGCAGTGCAGGTGGGAGCTCAGACTTGTTCTTTCGAACTGTACCAACCATGGTGATCTTCCTCTTCAGGAGCTGCTGTCCGAGTTCATAAGAGTTGAAGAAATTGTCACGTCACATTGTGACCCCTCAGTCCCTCTGTCACATCAAGCACAACTCGCAACCCCTGGTTCTTCTCTGGGCATCCACTGGTTGACTTCCCAGTATAGACTTGCATTTTCCAAGCATAGCTTGATTCGGAAGCCACCCATGACTTGATCCCATATTTTGCTGGCTTGCTGGGCATATACTGCCGGAAAGGACAACAACCTTTGGACAAAAGACATTAGCATCAGTGATTAGTATCAGTGTCACAGAAAACAGTCAAAGAAATCAATAGTGAAAATCACTTTTATTACAAATATGAAAATAGATTACCTCTAAATGGAACCAGTTGCTCATCCACTGTTACATCAGGCTCTGGATTGTAGAGGTAGGGCAACCGCTCCACCCACTTGTCCCATACCTCTCTTATGGCTGCAAGTTTGTCTGTCATACATCTTGCTGGTCTTGATTCACGGTCATCAAATCGCATCAGTCTTGAGTAGGTGTGAAAGAGTTTGAGTGGCATTGTGGCTCGGAAAATTGGCCTTCCACTCTGCTTACTTCTGCTACTGATTGATCTGAGACACAACTAAAACTTTGTAACATTTTATGGTTTGTAAATAACTCTGTGACCTTGATTTCAACTCCATTTGCCTCACGGGTCATTTTGACCTGAAGACCATCTTTGTACCTTTTTTTGTACAGCTTACATGGAAATGAGAATAAAAGCAACACTGAACTTTTTCTATTGTCTGGGCCAATCTAGGAAAAGTCTTAAAATCTCAAGTTAAAAAAATTACATTTAGGGGATTTTGGGGGGGGGTTAACACAGTGGCGGGTCATTTTGACCCGAGGACAACAGACAGGACAAGTCAGAGATTTAACTTGCATGCATGAACATTTCACACTCAAAGTAATTCAAATTAATTATTGAACCAAACTTGGAAAAAGTTGCTTCTGCCATTAACAATAACTTTAAGCACATGTAGTCTAAAGTAGACCAGAAATATAATCTATGCAGCCGTTCCTACAGAAACATTAATGGAAGTGTTGCATCTGTGAAGATTAAATGTTCCGTATAGTAAAAATATATAGCTGCAGTGCATATACATAAACAGCATGGCTCAGAAACTACACATTTCTTTGTCAGTTGGTTAAAGTTAGCTAACTTCAGTTAAAACCGTGAAAGGGACTCACCTGTGATGTGTTGCCCTTCTCCTCCTGAACGTGCAAAAATAGCAGAAATTTGATTTCAAAGACAGTAGCAGCATCTTGACAAGGACCAGGCCTACTGGGCTCTCAGCACCCTAGTTAGCAACCTTAGTTAGCACAGTGACTTTACTGTGTTGAGTCCAGGACACCACTACAGGAACAGAGTTAAAAGAATCTTGCTGCTGATGCTGAAGGATCAAGCAGCAATGCAAACTAGATAATTATTTGTTTACATGACAACAGTCTCCATTTACTGTAAACCCTGCTATTTATCACAATAACAAAATGAAAAACTCTCTAGACCAGGGGTCCCCAAACTACGGCCTGCGTCATTTGGTCTGGCAATGCCGGATCTGGCCTGCCTCCTCATACCAGAGAGCATTCAGTGTATTTTTTTCATATATTGTATTTTCCGGTTTGTGGATTTTTCTTCAACCACCAGGGGGCTCTTGAGCAGATGTTAAACTAACTTTCCCTCAAATATATACTAGTCAGTCCCAGTCACCGTTTCACTCACGGTTTTTTCCATTTCCATTCTGGGTAAAAATCTATCTAAAAGCGACCGCGAATGTGTCATAGTCAGCAATCCCCCCCCCGTCGACAGTTTCAAAGACAGAACAGCACCCCCCCCCGCCGACAATAATTTCTCCAAAAACTAAGACCGGCCCCCGAGCAGAGAAAGGAACAGCTATGTGGCCCTCGCAGGAAAAAGTTTGGGGACCCCTGCTCTAGACTATTCTCTACTAATAGCACAATATTTAAAACCAAGTGTGGGATTTGTGAAACTTCAATGATGGGTGACTTTACAACTTGTATGATTTTGGATAACACTAGAATTGTTCTTTATTGAAGTTTCACAAATCAGATAAAGGTTTTACAAATCCCACACTTGGTTTTAAATATTCTGATATGAGCTGAGAATAATCTAGTCCAGATTTGAAGACTCTAGGTGTTGTAGCTTTTTAGCTAGAGTAAATTAAAGATGCTGATTGTAGTGAAAAATTAGGTGGAATTGCCCTTTAGCCATTTCCCAAATTGGAAGCAGCAATTGGAAACCAACTTCAGCTTCAATCAAGCAAGAGGGGCTAACATACAGTTCTCTTAATGTTAATGATCAAATGCTCTCATAAATGATAGTGGCATTGGCTGTAGGAGTTTGCTTTGCAATTGGTGGGTCGCCAGATCGATGCCTGGTCTACTGTTGAGATTTCATTTTGGTGTATTAAAGCCGTGGAAATTATTCAATTTCACCTACGGTACCGTATTTTCCGGTCTATACGACGCTACTTTTTTCCTAAGCTTTGAACTATGCGGATTGTAGCCCGGTGAGGCTTTTGTGTATTTTTCTTCAACCACCAGGGGGCTCTCTAGCAGGAAGTGAATCATTAGAAGTCAAAATTGTAAATCAAAGAAGAACTCGTTGATTTTCATTTAGAACAACCACATGCTAGCAGCAGGCACGACGGAGAAATGTTTTCAAACTCATATGATGCAGCTTTTAAGTTGAGGACTGTCGATCTGGCACTACAGAGGGAAATAAAGCCGCTGCACTTAAGCTTTGTGTGAACGAAACCATGGTTCGACTTTGGAGACGTAGTGCTGCGTCCTTAATATATCCAGCAGATTTCATAGGACGCAGTTCTCTGCTGGGTCCTTACGGAAAACTGAGAGCAGCTTACAGTTTTGTTTTGTTTTGTTTTGTTTTTTTCAAAAAAAAAATTGAAGGTGTTAGTATGGTGAGCTCTATAGTCTGCAAAATACGGTAATTGGTTTAAAAAGATTTTTTGAAAAAGAATTAATTATCTGCAAATAATGCCATCTTCGAGTGTCTGCTGTAGTAGTGACTAGCGGCGTAATGATGTAATTTTCTTACCACTAGATGGCAGTAGGTACAAAGCATTTTACATTAAAACAAGAGAATTAGTGATGCATGAATGTTACAGGTAGCGGTGAGAGCATCGTATTTAGCTGTGACGACAGTGACGAAAAGACGGTGAAGCTCAGCAGTAGTTGGAAAGAACATGGGTCCATTTCCCACAACATGTCTGTGTGAAGTGAGCTTCTCAAGCCTGGATACTATAAAAACTGAAACCAGAGAGAGACTGAGAGCTGTTGAGGAAGAGCTTTGTCTTTCTTCAATTTCTGCCAGGAAATCAGCTGTTTTCATCCAAACTGTGCTGTTAGAGTGGTGTTAATGTTGTTGTAAGTGTAGTTTTAGCACCCCCAACAGGAGATTTTGTAAATAGCAAGTGACGTCACAGGAAGTAAAAATCGGTGGATGTTTACATGGTGCTTGATGTCTGATCATTATCCACGTCCATCTGCCTCCATCCTTCGTCTTTCGTGTTATCGTCTGTATGTATACTGTTTGTTATCTACTTATGTTTAGTTTTTTCACTATATTTTACTGTAACAAAATGGTGCATGTTGTAATCATATTTTTGTTGTATTTTATTTCAGTTTCACACTTTCTGCATTAGTAAACCTGTGGACAAAGAGAACTGTCTTCAGTGTGTTAATGGAAGAAAGGTGTTGAACCTTGCTGCCGGTCCTCTACTTCGTGGTGAAGTGGGAAAGACAGTACAGTGAAAAGACGGCACGTTATACACGAGGTAATGCAGTGAGTGTCACTACAGCAACTGTCATCGCACAATACAGCTTCTACCGACCTGCAATATGGAGACAAAGTCGGCGTCATTAAAGACAAGGTCTTATGCATCAATGTCATCCACTCGTTCCAGTGGAACAGCAACTAGCGCTGCAGCTGCAAAAGCCAGGGCTAACGCTGAAGCGGCAAAGGCACGTTTAGTATTTGCAGAAAAAGAAATGAAGTTAAAAATGGAAAAGGCTCGTCTAGAAGCTTCAATGGAAATGTTGACTATAGAAAAGGAGACTGCTGCAGCCATAGCAAAGGCAGAAGCTTTAGAAGCAGTGGTGGGAACAAGTGAAGGAAAACACAGCTGTAGGCTTCCTTTCATCTCATCAGTAGTTGACTCTTCCGAGCGCACAAAAGAGTATGTGGAGAACCAGGCTAAACTTTCAGCAGACATACATGTGGAATCACACGATGCGCCGTGTTTACAGTCACAACGGCTACCTCTAGAACAACCTTCACACAATACGTTGTACATGCCACATCTCACTCCACCAAGAGATGATTGCACTGCTGTTGCTAATGCTAATGTTTTTAAAACACAGCAAAAAAGCCTTAACCCATTTATCACAATGGATGTCAACGCCGCCTCATCGCAACAGATGGAGTACCAGTACAGAACAATAAAAGAAAATGATCAAGACTCTGTAATGCCTGCACACAGTCCCACTGCAAATCAGCAACCATGTGACACGAACAATGCAATGGAAGCTCGTCCCACATCCCAACGTGGCAACTTCCAGCAGCCTGCTCACTCAACTGGTTCCCAGATGACAGACTTCGTCAGATTTCTAGCACGACGAGAACTTGTTACAACAGGTCTTTTACAGTTTAACGACAGACCAGAGAACTACAGGGCCTGGCGACGTTCATTCCAGAATGCCATAAGAGACTTAAACCTAACATGTGATGAAGAAATGGACCTGCTTGTCAAATGGCTGGGAAGTGAGTCAACTGAGCATGCAAAACGCATAAGATCTATCCATATAAACCAGCCAGCTAAAGGGTTGAACATGATCTGGAACAGATTAGATGCTTCTTATGGTGCATCTGAAGCTATTGAGAAAGCATTGTTTGAGAGACTTGATCGTTTTCCAAAAATTGGAAACAAGGATCACACCAAACTTCAGGACCTCAGTGATTTACTGATGGAATTAGATGCAGCTAAGGTTGAGGGAGATCTGCCTGGTCTTTCTTATCTTGATACTCCCAGAGGTGTACATGCAGTAGCACAAAAATTACCTTATAGTATACAAGAAAAATGGCTCTCTCATGGATCTTCTTATAAACAATTACATTGTGTACCGTTCCCCCCATTCTCAGTCTTTGTCTCATTCATCTACAATCAAGCGCAAATAAGGAATGATCCTAGCTTCAACTTTGTTTGTCAAGATGAAGTTAAAGTTAACATACAAAGACCTCCATGGAAAAACAGAACAAGGGAAATCTCAGTTCACAAAACAGAAGTATCAGCTGCTGCGTGCTCAGACAACAGATACAAAAAGAACATGGAGGATCCAGATAAGAGATGTCCAATACATAACAAGCCCCACACATTACAGAAGTGTCGTGCATTTCGGGAAAAACCTTTAGAAGAAAGGAAAACCTTTCTCAAAGAAAATGGCATCTGTTTTAAGTGTTGCAACTCCTCAGCACACACTGCCAGAGACTGCCAAACTATTGTTAAGTGCACTGAATGCAGCAGTGACAGACACTCTTCAGCACTACACCCGGGTCAGGCACCATGGGTTAAAGATACCAAACCCCCAATAAAGCACGGCGGGGAGCCAGAACCCATTCAAACTTCAGAAGTTACTAGCCAGTGCACTTCGGTCTGTGGAGGAGACCGTGCAGTCAAGAACTGCTCCAAGATATGCCTGGCCAGAGTCTATCCTAAAGGAGAAAGTGACAAAGCCATAAAGGCTTATGTTATCATAGATGAGCAGAGTAACAGATCTCTGGCACACTCGAGTTTCTTCGACACGTTTGGTGTTCAAGGCCCGGCTGCTTCGTACTCACTAAAGACTTGCTCTGGAATGTCTGAAAATATGGGAAGAGTAGCTTCAGACTTCTGTATAGAGTCAATGGATGGTAAAACAGTACAGCTACTACCAAGTCTGCTGGAGTGTAACGAGATACCAGACAACAGAGCAGAAATTCCAACACCGAGTGCTGCTCTTTATCATGAACATCTCAAACCAATCGCTCACCTCATCCCAGAACTCGAACCAGATGTCCCCATTATGCTCCTACTTGGACATGACATCATCAGGCTTCATAAGGTTCACAAATGCATTAATGGCCCACCAGAAGCTCCCTAT
Source organism: Poecilia mexicana (assembly GCF_051168715.1). Taxonomy (NCBI): domain Eukaryota; kingdom Metazoa; phylum Chordata; class Actinopteri; order Cyprinodontiformes; family Poeciliidae; genus Poecilia; species Poecilia mexicana. The sequence goes on along the minus strand of NW_028263378.1, from coordinate 32,597,609 downwards.
GCTCAGAAACTTGCTTTAGGATGGGTGATTGTGGGCAAAGTCTGCCTTGGGCGTGTTCATAAGCCACTCAGCGTGAACACATATTTCACCAACATTCTCGAACAGGCTCGTACAACCATTTTTGAGCCCTGTCCAAGTGTTCTACATGTTAAAGAGAGATACAGTCCCAAAAGATCAAAAGATGTCAATGAGATAGAAGATTTTGAGCTAGGTCGCACAGTGTTCCAACTTACCAGTGAAGATAATAAACAAGCTTCATCCTTTGAAGATCTTGCCTTCATGGCAATAATGAAACAAGGAGTAAAAAAGGATGCTAGTAATAGCTGGGTAGCTCCTCTACCATTCAGACAGCCAAGACAGCACCTTCCTGATAATAGACAGCAGGCTATTAGGCGATTTCACTCTCTCAAACACAACCTAGAGAGGAAACCAGAGATGAGCCAACACTTCTTCTCCTTTATGGAAAAAATATTTGAAAATGGACATGCTGAAGTTGCTCCACTTCTCAAACCAAACCAGGAACGGTGGTACCTTCCTATTTTTGGGGTGTATCACCCAAAGAAGCCTGGCAACATTCGTGTTGTGTTTGATTCAAGTGCACAGCATCAGGGGGTGTCTTTAAATGATGTTCTCTTGAAGGGACCAGACCTCAACAATCTACTCCTTGGTGTTCTGATGAGATTTCGCAAAGAAGCCATTGCCATAACTGCAGACATCAAACAAATGTTTCATTCCTTCCTTGTGAGGGAAGAGGATCGTAACTTCTTACGGTTCTTTTGGTTCAGGGACAACGACCCTACACAGGAAGTCATCGAGTACCGCATGACAGTACATGTGTTTGGAAACAGCCCCAGTCCAGCAGTCGCTATTTACTGCCTTAGGCAAGCTGCGATGCAAGGGGAACCACATCATGACCCTGGAGTGAAAGACTTTGTCAACCGTGACTTCTATGTGGACGATGCACTTAAGTCCTTTTCTACTGTAAAAGGTGCAGTCAGTTTGCTGAAGAACACACAGGATGTTCTAGCAAACTCTAACTTGAGGCTCCACAAAATTGCTTCTAACAACAAAGAAGTTATGGAAGCTTTTCCTGCTGAAGACCGTGCAAACGACTTGAAGGATTTGGACCTAAGCTCAGACATTCTTCCTGAACAACGGAGCTTGGGACTGAACTGGAACTTGGAGTCTGACGCATTTGTATTCAAAATCGATCAAGAAGAGAAACCCTTTACACGTCGAGGCGTCTTGTCTGTGGTAAACAGTGTGTACGACCCTTTAGGATTCGTGGCTCCTGTGACCATCCAAGGGAAGTACATTCTGAGAGAGCTGACACAGCAAAGAGTAGACTGGGATTCTCGCCTTCCTGACATTCACTGAAAGATCTAAGTAGCTTGAAGATTCCAAGACCCTATACCGAAGTTTCTCTTTCAACAGCAAAGACAAGAGAACTGTGTGTTTTTTCGGACGCATCAACCAAGGCTATTGCAGCAGTTGCCTATCTCAAGGTGGTGAATGAAGCAGGAAATATACAAACTGGCTTTGTCATGGGGAAGGCAAAACTGACACCCAGACCTGAACACACAGTTCCCAGACTGGAGCTTTGTGCAGCTGTACTGGCTGTAGAGCTGGCAGACTTCATATCATCTGAACTTGACATGCACGTGGATGCAACAACCTTCTACACTGATAGTAAGGTAGTGCTCGGATACATAAATAACGAAACAAGGCGTTTTTATGTATATGTTAGCAACCGTGTTGTGCGCATAAGAAGATCCTCCCATCCCAAGCAGTGGAAGTATGTGTCTACAGAAGAAAATCCGGCAGACTGTGCAACAAGATCTGTACCAGCTGCCTTTCTCTCAAATACCTCTTGGCATAGAGGGCCTAGTTTTCTTACTGAGTCTAGACAAGAATCTTTAGAACAAGATTCCTTTGAGCTTGTGGAGCCAAACATGGATGTTGAAGTCCGTCCCCAAATCTCCACTCTGAAAACACAGGCTTCTCTTACATTGCTTGGTTCCCATCGCTTTTCTAAGTTCTCTACCTGGCAAGCTTTGAGACGTGCCATTGCTACTCTTCTTCATGTTGCAAGCAGCTTTCATACGGTCACAGAAAACAGACAGTGTAAAAGGTGGCACTTATGTCAGAAAGCAGGCACACCCGACCAGCTCAATCTATCAGAGGATGTCATTATTCGGACTGTCCAGGAAGAGGCATATGCCGAAGAATTGGCCTGTCTCAAAAAAGGTCAAGTGATCTCACGAGGAAGTCCTCTTAAGGCCCTGGATCCCTTTATTGATGAACACAACATCCTAAGAGTAGGTGGTCGGATGAGACATGGAGAAATTTCTCTGGAAGAAAAGCACCCTAAGATCATTCCTGGTAAGACCCATATTGCCACACTGTTGGTCCGATATTACCATGAACAAACCCTGCACCAAGGCCGTCACTTCACCGAAGGTGCAATTCGTGCAGCAGGTATCTGGATTATCGGTTTGAAGAGACTGGTTGGCAATGTCATTTATCATTGTGTCACATGTCGAAAGCTCCGTGGTGTCCCTCAACAACAAAAGATGGCCGACCTGCCAGCAGATCGTCTCTCCATGGACCCTCCATTTACTTACATTGGATTGGATGTGTTTGGCCCATGGAATGTTGTTGCAAGGCGTACAAGGGGTGGTCTCGCCCATAGTAAAAGATGGGCTGTGATATTCACTTGCATGGCTGTTAGAGCAGTTCACATTGAGGTCATCGAGTCTTTATACACCTCCTGTTTTATCAATGCCCTCAGGAGATTTTTGGCCATTCGAGGTCCTGTGAAACAGATCCGATCGGACAGAGGCACAAATTTTGTGAGTGCATCAGCAGACCTAAAGATCCCATCTAATATTGACTCCAAATCTGTTGAGAAGTATTTGGCAGACAGAGGCTGCTCATGGGTCTTTAACCCCCCACATGCATCTCATATGGGTGGCTCGTGGGAAAGGTTAATTGGCATAGCCAGAAGAATCCTGGATTCAATGTTTCTGCAAGTTGGGACATCAAGTTTGACACATGAGGTGCTTACTACACTGATGGCAGAAGTGGTAGCAATTATAAATTCAAGGCCTCTCCTACCAGTGTCTACTGATCCAAGTGACCCAGTAATACTCACCCCAGCTACCCTCCTAACTCAAAAGATGGGTGTTCCATCAGTTCCACCTGAAGACCCTAATGTTAAGGACCTCTGTAAGCAGCAATGGCGCCAAGTCCAGCATCTGGCCCAAACTTTCTGGAGCAAATGGAGAAGACAGTATCTGTCAACATTGCAGCCAAGAAGGAAGTGGCACGACAATCAGACGAATCTGGAGACTGGGAGCATTGTGCTTCTACGGGACCAGCAACTCAAGAGGAATGAATGGCCCCTGGGAATAATTACTCAAGTTCTCCCCAGTCAAGACAACAAGGTCCGCAAAGCAGAGGTCAAGGTGTCAAGGCAGGATGGAACTAAAGTATTTCTGAGGCCAGTGACGGAACTCATTCTTCTGTTACCGCCAACGTAGGACTAAACTGTTTTAGAAGTGTTTCTTATTCAATGTTGATAGTGGCATTTATCTATGCCAGGCGGGGAGTGTGCTGTTAGAGTGGTGTTAATGTTGTTGTAAGTGTAGTTTTAGCACCCCCAACAGGAGATTTTGTAAATACCAAGTGACGTCACAGGAAGTAAAAATCGGTGGATGTTTACATGGTGCTTGATGTCTGATCATTATCCACGTCCATCTGCCTCCATCCTTCGTCTTTCGTGTTATCGTCTGTATGTATACTGTTTGTTATCTACTTATGTTTAGTTTTTTCACTATATTTTACTGTAACAAAATGGTGCATGTTGTAATCATATTTTTGTTGTATTTTATTTCAGTTTCACACTTTCTGCATTAGTAAACCTGTGGACAAAGAGAACTGTCTTCAGTGTGTTAATGGAAGAAAGGTGTTGAACCTTGCTGCCGGTCCTCTACTTCGTGGTGAAGTGGGAAAGACAGTACACAAACATTCACAGGTTTCACACTAGATGGGTAAAATATACAGATATTAACATTTTGTACATGCAAATCTTCATATTGTAACAGTGAAATCTTTCCCAAATATTATTGCTTCTTTCAGAATAAGAATTATTTTCTGTATTCTGGCTAAAATAATGCTTGTGGGTTAGTTTGTAAAACACTGAAGTTTTCTACAACTTCTTTAAATTTAACACCACAGTGTTGTGGCTGTTCAGGTGTATTTTTGAAGTGGACATGTTACGTGCAATTTGAAATAAGAAATGTAAAATGTAAGAAAAATACATTTTTGTGTTTATTTGATTCCTATTCAAGACACTTTGATAAGAATGACTATATATGTAATATAGGCGACTACAGAGTATCTTTGTTTACAATTTTGGTTGGTGGTGTGCCTCGAGATTTTTTCAATTAAAAAAGTGTACCTTGGCTCAAAAGAGGTTGAAAAACACTGTATTAAAGGCATTATTAAAAAAGAAACCAAAATATCACACCAGCATTCTGTTCTTTGTAAAAAATTCTTTTGCAGTCTTGTTTACGCTTTTACATTGTAGATCTAAATATCAGCTAAATTTGTAATTTTGGCTGATTACTACTGTTAAGTTTAGGGTAATTAACTGCTGGCAATATTACAATTTTTTTTATGAACTTTACAATTACTTATATTTTTACACTATATTTCTGTATTTTCTACATTCGTGACTGTCAAAATTACTTAGGATATATATTTATTCAGTTATGATAATGCCATGTATTTTCTACGGCAGTATAATGCTGTGAATATTACGGTCAGTAACTGCTGGTATTTTACTACTTTTTACCGTAAATTTACTGACTTTCTTTGCAGTTTCGACTTACGGTAGTTCCATGTAATTTCTACGGTAATGCAATGTTTTTGGATACGACAGTCAAAGACTGTTGGTCTTTTACCATTTCTTACCATAAATTTACTGACTTTCTTTGCAGTTTCGACTTACGGTAGTTCCATGTAATTTCTACGGTAATGCAATGTTTTTGGATACGACGGTCAAAAACTGTTGGTCTTTTACCATTTCTTACCGTAAATTTACTGACTTTCTTTGCAGTTTCGACTTACGGTGGTTCTATGTAGCTTCTACAGTAATGAAATGTTTTTGGATACGACAGTCAAAAACTGTTGGTCTTTTACCATTTTTTACCGTAAATTTACTGACTTTCTTTGCAGTTTCGACTTACGGTGGTTCCATGTAGCTTCTACAGTAATGAAATGTTTTTGGATATGACGGTCAAAAACTGTTGGTCTTTTACCATTTCTTACCGTAAATTTACTGACTTTCTTTGCAGTTTCGACTTACGGTAGTTCCATGTAATTTCTACGGTAATGCAATGTTTTTGGATAAGACGGTCAAAAACTGTTGGTTTTTTACCTTTTTTTACCGTAAATTTACTGACTTTTTTTACAGTGCTATGTCAAAGAAAACAGCCACCGTACTCTCCTTATTAACTTGCCCTTTTCTGATTTCATGTTCTAAACACAAAACAGGATCCATAGTACTTCTACCTTTCCTAAATCCACTTTGAAATTTTGACAAATACCCCTTCTTTTCCACAAAATAACTCAATCTTTCATTTATCATTCTTTCCATCATTTTGCATATATGTGAAGTTAATGCAATACCTCCTGTTATGTTGCGGGTCAATTTGACCCGTTTCAAAGTTTAAAAATATAAAAAAAATAGTTAGAAGTATTTTTTCTGCATGAAACTTTTTCTATTTGTCTTAATAGGTGCACTCTGTGTATAAAATGAAAATGGTTCATTTTACACACTTGCAGCCCCCCCTAGGTCCATTTGTTACAGACGTACTGTTATGGGTCAATTTGACCCGCCATACAAGTTGAAGGGTAAAAAGGTTAAAACAATGTCCAATTCTGTTTGTTTCCTTGCACCCATGAGACATATTTCACCACACACACAAACACCACACCACACATGCATGAACACACACACACACCACACACACACACCACACACACACCACACACACACCTAAACACGCACACAAACCCACTCTTTCACTATTCTCTTTACTTCACTAGGAAGCTGCCAGAAAGCAGGTGTTCATGCAACTTTTGACAGGAACCTTTTCTGTTCCTGTGGGCAAACTCCACCCACACTGAGTGGACCCTCAGCAGAAGTGGGGGGGGGACATAAATACTCTCTGCAAGGAAGTCCTAAACGCATTACACACTGAAGGTACATGTAATATTGTCACTGTTGGAGATCAGGAAATGAGCAGCAGGGAAATAAAAAGATGACAACCATGGAAGCTCTGGAACTTCTTGTTGATCATGCCAGGATGGCAGTAACTCACATCACAGACATCAAGTCAGTCTGAGCTACTCGTGTCTAGTGCAATACAGAAAATCATTGTTGAAATGACAAGTCTAAAAGGAAGGCGAGTTTTTGGAGAGAACTGGAAGGAGCTGGACCAGATGCATTTACATGCATATTTGGAGGTCCTCATTCTGACCAGAGTTTTCAAGTCAAAGAATGAATCAACAGCCAGTCTAAGGGATGCAGAGACAGGCAGGGTAATATTATGGGCCATAATGTTTCTGGAGACTTTTCTCCAGAGTAATCTGATTTGACAATCGATGGACAAGACAAACTAGCAGCTAATAGATCAGTGTGGAACATGTGGGTTGTAACTTCTCCTGTCCTATAAAACAGGCCCCAATGTCACAGTAGATGGAAGATTTGTGGCATTCATAAAGATCACCGCTGGCATTCAGAGGTCGCTGCTCATTTACGCTATATATGCCTTCCACACCAGCTAAATATGACATAAAAATCTGGGCAGCATGTGATGAAAAACCCAGTTATGTTTTGGACATGCAGGTTTAAACTGGAAATCCACCTGGAGGATCATCTTCAGGACTCATTTGTCTTGATTTTAGTCAGCAGGTCAATTTGACCCAGGGCAGAATAGTGTCTCAAGTTCAATTATAAAGATGACCCCTTCAAAAAAAAATCTAAATGTAATATAAAAAAATTTACAAAAAGTCACTTTCAAAGATACTTAGTGTTATTTTGTGTTTAGGTTTTTCAGTGGCCATAAAAAATATGTAAATCACATTTTTTTATGTCCGAATGAGTAAATTGTTGTCATTGATCCTTTATTTGTGAGGAATAAAAAACATAATTGCACAAATATTGATTGAAATGGTTAGTATAGGAGTTAATAATCAGACACAAAAAAGATTTGGAGAATTTCTTTTTTTTCTGACACGATAGGTGTTCCCGGGTCAAATTGACCCGGGAACATTATTGCTGTACCTCAAAAGCGAACATAACACGAGGGTTAATGCAATAGGCCTATAACTTGTAGGATTTGACTATAATTGCTTCCTTCCATGCCACAGGTAAATAACCCCCTTCCCATATCTTATTAAAGAAATCTAATAATATATTTTTAGATGAAATACTAAGTTTTCTAATCATAATATAATAAATATTGTCTTTTCCTGGAGAATAATTTTTTGATTTCCTTAAAGCGTTGTTTAATTCAAATAATGAAAAAGAATTATTCAATAAATCATTATATTCTGCATCTACTTCTAATAGATTAATATTTTCCTTAATTATATAAGCTCTTTTCCTTATTTCTTCTATATTTAAATTATTACATCTATGAATTTCAACAAATTTCTTACCCAGCATATTTGCCTTCTCCTCCTCATTTAGAGCAATTACATCTCCATCCTTAAGAACTGGATACCCATATTTACTTCTAATTCCATTCATTTGTTTAATCATTCACCAAATTTTTGAAATTTTTGTTTCCCTTCCTACTGAATTACAAAAATGTCCCCAATAAACCTTCTTAGCACTTTTTACTGTTCTTTTAACCAGGGCTTGACACTTTTTATATTCCAGAAAATTCTCGAAATTCTGATTTATCTTTAATAATCTAAAGGCTTTATTTCTAGATTTAATTACAACATCACATTCCTTTGTCCACCATGGTACTATTTTCTTCTTATACTTTCCTTTTTTCCTTTGAATTGTTCCACTGGCCGCTCCTAAAATAGCTTCATAAATAGAAGAGTATATACTATCAATATCCAAATCTAAAATAACCTTTAGCATTTCTTCATCACTTATTATTTTATATTTTTCCCAATCAACACGTCAAAATATCCATCTTTCTATATTTCTATTATCAACTTTCCCTATTTCTAAACCGATTTCAATAACAATAGGATAATGATCACTTCCTAATTTTGATTCTTTTAAAACTTTCCAATTACTAATCTCGGCAAAATTCACTAATACTAGAGTTAGATCTAACGCTGATTCATTTCCATTTATAATATCAATTCTCATCCCTTCTCAATTATTAATAGAAACTAATTGTTTCTTATCCATTATTTGTTCTACCACTTCTCCATTTGCATCATTTTTATGACCCCACATTAAAAAGGCATTAAAATCTCCACAACAAATTAGGTTTCTTCCTAGATTTTTCAACATTTCCTCCATTTGATCTAAATTCAGTTTTTTACAGGGATTATAAAAAATTAGTATCTTAATATTTTCTTTATTAACCCAGATTTCCACAGATTCTAAAGATGATCCTTTATCTAAAAACCTATACTGAATTCCTTGTTTAACAAATATTACACAACCTCCTCCACTTTCTTGTTCCCTATCTCTTCTAATACTATCATACCCTGTTATCACAAAATCTAGCTCTGGTTTAAGCCATGTTTTCTGAATACAAATAATATCTGGTTTAATTTCCAAACAGTTTAAATATCCTTTAAATTCTTGACCATTTGCTAATAGACTTCTTGCATTCCATTGTAAGATAATCATTACAGTCTTCCTCCACCTTGTTGTTTTCCATCCATTTCAAGCCTTTTATTTATTAGTTCCCAAGATAAATCCTTCACAGCTAAAAAAGTTTCTGCACCGTTCACTATAATTTGTTTTTTTCTGTTTTCTGTTTTACTTGATCAGTGCAGTTCATAACACATGCCATGAATAATATCGCAGGTATATTGCATATGATAACCTCAACAACACTTTTGGCTTCCTGAACAATTTTTCTGGTGTTACTGTTCCAGAGCTAAGAAACAAAGCATCTCATCTCCAAAGTAAATATTCAGCTGACTTGGAGATGGACTTTGTGGAGGAAATTGTCCAGTTTAAAGATTTTATTCGTGATAAAGGCATCACATCTGCTCCATTGCTTTTACAATTCATTAGGGAAAAGAAACTGCAGGACATCTTCCCAAATGTGGATATTGCTTTCAGGCTTTACCTGACATTTCCTGTCACAAATGCAAGTGGTGAGCGATCATTCTCCAAGCTTAAAATAGTTAAAAACAGACTCAGATCCACAATGGGACAAGAAAGACTGAACCATTTGACTCTCATGTCCATTGAGAGTGATCTAGTGAGAAAGCTGGACTTCAGTGATCTTGTCAAGAAATTTGCAGCAAAAAAATCCAGTTTGAGTTTTGATATATTCCACTTGTACTTATATGGACTTGTAAATGCTGGGGATATTTGTATAAATATTATTTTACTCGCTTTGCTTTGTAAAAGTATATTTGAGCATTGCACTTTCTTGCACTCAATCTGTTTTATAGTTTGTGTTGAAGTCCAGGTAACAATAACTATTCAGTGATTTTATTTTGTGATGCAAGCATCATATTCTAGTTTCAACCCCAACATGTGGTTTAGTCTTTCTAGAAAAGAGTTCAGAGTTGTTTGTAGTTTGTGACAACAGGGAAATTGAGCTATGCAGTGTGGGTCCTTAGGCAAGACCCTTGGAGCTATATAGCCTACCTCATACCATGAGGTAGGCTATATAGCTCATTGATAAGCACGACATGCCGGCTCAGACGTCGCCCGGCCAAACAAGGTCTGCGTCAGGTGCTGGGGAACCAGGAAAAATGGGCTACTGGAACAAGACGGAAATGGGTGAGAGATGAAAACATGGATCTGTTGGAATGCTACTACTCAAGTAACCCTAGCCAGAGGGGCTACATGCAAAATACCAGGGCCTCAGAGAGGAACTGGAAAAGACCTGGAAGGTGAAGACCACAGTGGTGCCAGTGGTCATCGGGGCCCTCGGGGCAGTCACCCCCAAACTGGAGCAGTGGCTCAAACAGATCCCAGGAACAACATCAGACATCTCAGTCCAGAAATGTGCAGTACTAGGCACAGCCAAGATACTGCGCAGAACCCTCAAGCTCCCAGGCCTCTGGTAGAGGACAGGATGAAAGAGGCCCCGATGCCAGTGGTCATCGGGGCCCTCGGGGCAGTCACCCCCAAACTGGAGCAGTGGCTCAAACAGATCCCAGGAACAACATCAGACATCTCAGTCCAGAAATGTGCAGTACTAGGCACAGCCAAGATACTGCGCAGAACCCTCAAGCTCCCAGGCCTCTGGTAGAGGACAGGATGAAAGAGACCACCCGCGGAGGGTGAGAAGGGAATTTTATATATATATATATATATATATATATATATATATATATATATATATATATATATATATATATATATATTATTATTATTTTTTTTTTTTTGACTCTAGCCCAGGGGCCCCTATCCTGACTCCAGCCCAGGGGCCCCCATCCTCCTAAATCCAGCCCTGAGTTTGACACATTTTTCTGAATGTGCATACGCACTTTTTAGCTTTAGTTGTCGTAGATTTTCTGACTCGCCCCATCTCGTATCTGTTCACTTTTCTCAGACTCCGGTTAGCTGAAATGGCGCTATCTATAACCTCAGTAGAGAGAGGCAGGCCAAGGAGGACTGAGAAATTTCACTGGATAAGCCCAATGTTCTTCAAAAAACATCGACCTGGGCTGTCCTGGTCGATAAAAATTATATTTGATATATTTTTGTTTGTTAAATTGTGACAGCCTAAGTCCATCCCATATACAGTATGTGCATCAGTCTGTACTCCACACAGTCAGTCCTCCCCTGGACAGAAGTTCAAACTGAATGCAGCTTGTTTTTACTGTTCAAATTGTCAACTCGCTACAGTGGCGGGTCCGATGCTCCAATTTACACGCCACTTCATACTTTTACCCGCATTTAGCCAGTGCTAATTTCCACCACTGGTTTGTTTTACTGTATGTACATCAACATAGTTCTACTACTTTGACTTTCAGACAGCACAAACCATCATAGCATCTAAGACGTTCTTTTCAAGGTTCCCCACTTCGTATTATGACCTCAACAAATGTCTAATCTCCAAAGAAAATTCTATTTTCCTGTCTGTATCAAGAATGCTGCTTCTCGGGAGGTGCTTTTTTACACTGAAATCAGCACTTTATTGCGTAGGCCTGGAAAATAAAACATCTTTTACCAATTTCCACTATCTAAAAGTGCTTTAAAATGACAAAAAAAAAAAAAAAATTTCCCATTCATATTGGAGTTAGAGACAGGGGTGAAAGTAAGGGGGTACGGAGGGGTACTGCGTACCCCCAAAAGAATCAGCGGGTGCATGCAGCCATGAGTGCGTCCGCTGATTAGACATGACTGACTGGTTATTCTAACAATGACCAGTCTAAAACAGTGGTTTTTAACCTTTTTTGAGGTACCAAACCCACCAGTTTCATATGCGCATTCACTGAACCCTTCTAATAAGTAAAATATCGCCTGCGCTGCTGGAAACTGTTGAGGGGAGGGGGGGTACGTGCTCCTCCGCAGCACTGATTGGCTAAGCAATGTAACGTGATCCTTTGCAGCAAGTGATGGCAAAACGGGGCGTCATCACAACTTTACACAACTGTCTTTACCTCCGCGGCAGAGGCTCCGCCGAACCCCTGAGACCGACTCACCGAACTCCTGGGGTTCGATCGAAGCCAGGTTAAGAACCACTGATCTAAAACATGACTTAAGTTAATAAATAGCTTTTTTCTCACTTCATATTGTTTCTGAACTGTTCGTTATACACTAGACCCTCAATTCTCCACCTTTTGCCCCCCTCGGAGTTCGAAGCTTTCGTCAACTGCCAGCCTTTAAAGGGACTCCGCTACAACATTGTTTGTTACAAAATATCCAAAGTAAAAGCAAAGAGAGATGAACTAATTGTATTTCATGTAATTAGGTTCAATTTCAACAACACATCGCAGCTTGAGAACACCGCTATGACCAGAGATTTAATTTAATTTAACATGAGAGTGCTTGCGCGTTTATCTCCAAAACACAATGGTTGCCAAGGGGATTGGTGCGTTCGATTAAATAGATTGGGTCATTTTGCAAAGGTGGTGCACTAATACTAAAAACCTCCGCTTGCTTTGGGACAGGAGGAACAATAAATCATTTACCATCTACAAACCTTTACATAAAAACCGCGAGAACAACTAAATTGTTAAAAAATGTCAAATGAAATCGAAACTTGGCCAGCATGCAGAGAAAAATAACATCCTTATTCAAAAGAAAAGACAGGGAGACCGGAGCTGAGAAGATACCCGACAAAATTAAAAAACAGCTGATGAAGATTTTCAGCAATCTGAGAGTCAGGGTGAGGAGACGCCACGTCGCGAAGATGAAGTGGAAGCCGCTTCAGAACAAACAGGTCATGATGCTAGGCCTACTCATTATCCTTCTGCCTGGACACAGGAACAAAATAACCAGTTTAAAATCAGAAATGAATGGTTATATGCTAGAAATGGAAAACTGGGATGCAGTCCATGCCATGACGTTCAAAATTTACATTTATATATATATATATATATATATATATATATATATATATATATATATATATATATATATAGAGAGAGAGAGAGAGAGAGAGAGATTTTTTTGTCTCTCCTCTCTCTCTCTCTCTCTCTCTCTCTCTCTCTCTCTCTCTCTATATATATATATATATATATATATATATATATATATATATATATATATATACCCCAAATCCAGCACCCTGAGACTGTACACAAGCTGTAAGGAAGGAGGCAGAGGACTAGTGAGTGTGAGAGCCACTGTCCAGGATGAAACATCCAAGATCCATAAATACATCAAGGACAAAGCCTCAACGGACGATGTGCTCAGCGAATGTCTCAGGCAATGGGGAACAGAGGACGAGGTGCTAGCGGTACCATCATGGGAGGACAAGCCCCTACATGGGATGTACCACCGACAAATAACTGAAGTGGCTGATATCAGGAAATCCTACCAATGGCTGGAGAAAGCTGGACTCAAGGACAGCACAGAGGCCCTCATCCTGGCTGCCCAGGAACAGGCCCTAAACACCAGAGCAATAGAGGCTCAGATCTACCACACCAGACAAGACCCAAAGTGTAGGTTGTGCAAGGAGGCCTCTGAGACAGTCCAGCACATAACAGCAGGATGCAAGATGCTGGCAGGGAAAGCATACATGGAACGACATAACCAAGTGGCGGGCATAGTGTACAGGAACATCTGTGCAGAATATGGACTGGAAGCCCTGAGATCAAAGTGGGGAACACCCCCAAAGGTGGTGGAGAATGACCGAGCTAAGATCCTGTGGGACTTCCAGATCCAGACAGACAAGATGGTAATATCGAACCAACCGGACATTGTAGTGGTGGATAAAGAACAGAGGAAAGCCGTTGTGGTGGATGTAGCAATACCAAGTGACTACAACATCAGGAAAAAGGAGCACGAGAAACTGGAGAAATACCAGGGCCTCAGAGAGGAACTGGAAAAGACCTGGAAGGTGAAGACCACAGTGGTGCCTGTGGTCATCGGGGCCCTCGGGGCAGTCACCCCCAAACTGGAGCAGTGGCTCAAACAGACCCCAGGAACAACATCAGACATCTCAGTCCAGAAATGTGCAGTTCTAGGCACAGCCAAGATACTGCGCAGAACCCTCAAGCTCCCAGGCCTCTGGTAGAGGACCCGAGCTCAGAGGATGAAAGAGAGGGTGAGAAGGGAATTTTTTATTTTATATATATATATATATATATATATATATATATATATATATATATATATATATATATATATAGAGAGAGAGAGAGAGAGAGAGAGAGAGAGAGAGATTTTTTTTTGTCATAGTACCACCAAGAATTTAAAACTATTTTCACCCCTGGTTAGAGACATTAAGTTGTATTGTTGAAATTCACATAGAAAGCAAATGACTCGATGTGTAATGAGTGTGTCATCCCCAAGCAGTCACCTAAGCAAAGTGTGTGTGTGTGTGTGTGTGTGTGCGTGTGTGTGTGTGTGTGTTAATTTATGTTTGTGAGTGCATGCATTTACCTGACTTGATACCACCAATTGGACAAGACCAGTAGTGGAGCGAAGAAAGGAAACAGCCTCTTGGTGTGTGAGACCCACTAGAGACTGACCATTAACCATCAGCAATTCATCACCAACATGAAGACGTCCATCCCTGAAACTCATACAAACATGCATTTTACTTGAATGAAAATAGTGAGGATTCACTTTTGCTATTTAATAGCAACAATTTGATCTTTAAATCTCCAATGATGAATCCCACCAGGAATAAAATGCAGTGGCACAATTTCTTCAATAAAAATTAGGCTAAAACAAAGAGTTTCACACAATTTGATACTTAAAACTATGCTAAATAAATATTTGTATGTGATAACTAAACCCATATGAAAATTACAAACATTACACACATTTTTCAATGGCTTATGTTTATTTAAAAATTTTACAATTGTACAATAGTGAAGTGATATTAACTGAATTAATTTAAAAGTGTAAATAGTGTAAATAAGTAAAATATTTACTGAAAAAGGTTGTATATTGATTATTTTTTACTTGAAGATATAAATATCTGAAAATGACATTGGCACAATTATAGGTAGTGTAAACCAGACAATTATGGCATGGATGATAAATTATAAATTTGATATTTAACATTTGGGGTTGCACAGTGGCGCAGAAGGTAACACTGTGCAACTTCCTGGGTTCAAAGAAGGTCCTGGGTTCGATTCCCGGCCCAGGGTCTTTCTGCACCGAGTTTGCATGTTCTCCCTGTGTATGCATGGGTTCTCCCTGGGTACTCCGGCTTCCTCCCACAGTCCAAAAACATGACTGTCGGGTAAATTGGTCTCTCTAAATTCTCCCTAGTTGCAAATGTGTGTGTGCATGGTTGTTTGTCCTGTCTGTTTCTGTGTTGCCCTGCGACAGACTGGTGACCTGTCCAGGGTGAACCCCACCTCTCGCCTGAAATGTTCGCTGGATATAGGCACCAGCACCCCACCTAACCCCACTAGGGACAAGGGGAGTTGCACAGTGGCGCAGTAGTAGTAGTACAACTTAATGTCCCTAACTCCAATATAAATGGGACATTTTTTTTCAGTTTAAAGCACTTTTAGATTTTAGATTTTACATTAATCAGCAAGAATTTGTCATGAAAACTCACATTACATGTGTATGGAACAATTTACAAATTATTTGGAAATATGTTACCTGTGAATAGCACTCCCTTTCTCTATATGAGTGATAATAATTCCATGAGAAGAGCGCTTGGAGCCACGTCCCCCTGTTATTTGTATTCCAAGACCCTCATGACCTTTCACCATATGCATCTTCCAGATGTGACTGCCCTCTCTCAGCTAGGGGAAACAGAAAGACAAGGAGAAGTCTATCACACAAGAGTGAGACAACTATTGATATGAATAAAACATAATTCAAAATGAACAGTTTAATTGTATTCTTCAGAATTTTAATCACAGTAATGAGCTTAAAAGATGAGCAGACATGTCTCCAAAACCTTTTTGCTTATCATTTTATTTTTAAGGAATAAAATATCAAATTTAGTCCTGTTTCCTCTTAGGGCATTGACAAGCAGATCCATAAATACTTTGTAGAATTCCGAAGCCATCGGGGCCCATTGCTTTCTCTCCGTGGAGGGATCTGATGGCTCTTTCCACCTCTCTCTCTCCGATATTTCTGCACTTAGATCTTTCTTGGTGGACACCTTCGGTGAGGGATGCTGTCAGGCTGAAGAAGGAGTCCTATTGGGCCTTTTTGGCCTGTGGGACTCCAGAAGCAGCTGATGGGTACCGGCAGGCGAAGCGGCATGCGGCTCAGGTGGTTGCTGAGGCAAAAAGGAGTTTGGAGAGGCCATGGAGAAAGATTTCCGCATGGCTTTGAGGCAATTCTGGTCCATCTTCTGGCGTCTCAGGAGGGGGAAGCAGTACAGCACCAAAACTGTTTATAGTGGAGTTGGTGTGCTGCTGACCTCAACTCGAGACGTTGTGGGCCAGTGGGCAGAATACTTAGAAGACCTCCTCAATCCCACCAACATGCCTTCCATTGAAGAAGTTGAGCCTGGGGACTCTGGGTCAGGCTCTCCAATCTCTGGGGACGAGGTCGCCAAGGTAGTCAAAAAGCTCCTCGGTGGCAGGGCCCGGCCGTGGAACACTGGACCTGCTCTACACCCTTGACAGGGCCCTGGAGGGTGCGTGGGAGTTCGCCCAACTGGTCTACATGTGTTTTGTGGACTTGGAGAAGGCGCTAGACTGCGTCCCTCGGGGTGCCCTGTGGAGGGTCCTCTGGGAGTATGGGGTACTGGCAGGCACGTGCAGGGGCGGGGGGGCTTGAGCACCTGCCCCTTTTCCTCCTTGCCCTCAAGTGCCCTTTTGGTCAAATTTTTATTTTGTATTTATGTATTTATTTTTTTGTATTATTATTTCCGAAGCCCTCTTCTGACAAAAAAAAAAACAAATAAGCCCTCTTATTTGGTAATAAGCCCTCCGGTCACCTTGTTACCTTTGACCTTTTTCCTGTGACACATGACGGACATATGTCTTCTAATTTCCTTTGCTGCATAATGTACATTGTATTTATTCTAGTGTTAGGTAAATGTATCTTGAAGGAGAACAGCACTTAAATAAAAGTCCAACAAGGATATTCATTAAGAATTAAAAATAACTCACCCTGATCTACCATTATAGATATAATGTATGTGATAATCAATCAAGCTGCTCCTGTCCAATAAAAGCGTGTCATTAATGAAGGGGAAAAAACTCAATCCAGACTTTAAGTTTAGGGTCTGGTTTGCAGAGTATGAAGTTAAATTTGTTTCACAATTATTCAAGCAAGAAGGTTCTGGGTTTGATTCCAGGCCCGGGGTCTTTCTGCATGGAGTTTGCATGTTCTCCTTGTGCATGCGTGGGTTCTCTCCGGGTACTCCGGCTTCCTCCCACAGTCCAAAAACATGATTGTCAGGTTAATTGGCCTCTCTAATTTCTTCCTAGGTGTGAGTGTGTGTGTGCATGGTTGTGTCCTGTCTGTCTCTGTGTTACCCTGCGACAGACTTGCAACCTTCCAGGGTGTACCCCGCCTCTCACCTGGAACGCTAGCAACCCTCCCGACCCCACTAAAGGACAAGGGTGTTAGAAAATGGATAGAAGGAATTATTCAATGAAAAAAATAAATAGGAAAATAAAATTGTAATCAAAACTTTTGGAATTGTAATGATTTCTTTTTTTAAAACAAAAGGTTTTGTTTAAAAAACTTTTTCTTAAATTAAATAACTCATTTTTGTCTCATGAACTTAAAAAGTTATTTGCCAAACATGAACTGATGTATTTGCATACATCAGAAATCTTTTTTTGCGATTTTAAACCCTGCCCCGACATAATGTGAGAATCACAAGCAAAACTTTGTCACAAACAAAAACTTGGAATAGCAAGAAAAGATTTGACATGCGCCAATAAGTTTGTTTTGCAAATAATTTTTTCACTTCATGAGACAAAAATGTGTGATTTTAATTTTTAAAAAAGTTTTTTTTAAGCAAAACTCAATGTTTTTCTCATGGTAACATGCATTAACAATTAAATTTTTGCTTTTGTTTTTTTGTTTTTTTTCTGCAGTTCCACATTAAAGTTTGATGCAGCTCTGCTTTCCTGTATGGACCATTTTCATCTCCACTGCAAGTGTAGCAAACAGGCAGCTCTTTTTTATATAGACAAAATGTGTCTTTACAGACATATTTTGTCTTTCAAGCTAGCTCTGATTTACATATCTTGCTAAATTGCGGGTTTGAATATTGCAATACTTTCCTATAACAAAATAGACCTGCAGAAAGAAATTTATAATAATATATCTTACATATGCATTGTTGTATGCTCTATAGAGAGATTTTCCTTAGCTTTGATTGTATATTTCACAAATTTGTAATTTATCATTGTTTATTAAACTCTGAAAGATGTGTGACTTTGTTAATATTCTATCCTAGAATACGGTTAGATGTGCCCTTTTTTTGAGCACCTGCCCCTTTAGTGGTCCCTGTATGACAGGTGTCAGAGTCTGGTCCGCATTGCCGGCACTAAGTCGGGCTTGTTTCCAGTGAGAGTTGGACTCCGCCAGGGCTGAGTCACCGATTCTGTTCATTACTTTTATGGACAGAATTTATAGGTGCAGCCAAGGTGTTGCGGGATCCGTTTTGGTGGCCTTTGGATCGCATTTCTGCTTTTTGCGGATTATGTGGTCCTATTGGCTTCATTAGGTTATAATCTGCAGCTCTCACTGGAGCGGTTCACAGCCGAGTGTGAAGTGGCTGGGATGAGGATCAGTGCCTCCAAATCCGAGGCCATGGTCTTGAGCCGGAAAAGGGTAAAGTGCCTTCTTTGGGTTGGGGGGGTGTGTCCTGCCCCAAGTGGAGGAGTTTGAGTATCTCGGGATCTTGTCCAAGAATGATGGAAGAAGGGAGCGGGAGATTGACAGGCGGATTGGTGCAGCGTCTGCAGTGAAGCGGGCTCTGTACTGGTCCGTCTTGGTGAAAAGAGAGCCGAGTCAAAAAACCGAAGCTCTCGATTTACCAGTCGATCTACGTTCCTACTCTCATCTATGGTCATGAGCTTTGGGTCATAACCGAAAGAATGAGGTGCCGGATACAAGTGGCTGAAATGGGTTTTCTCTGTAGGGTGGCTGGGCTCTCCCTTAGAGTTAGGGTGAGAAGCTTGGTCATCCGGGAGGGACTCAGAGTAGAGCCGCTGCTCCTTCACGTCAAGAGGAGCCAGTTGAGGTGGTTCGGCCATCTGGTCAGTATACCTCCTGGACGCCACCCTGGTGAGGCGTTCCGGGCACGTCCCACCGGGAGGAGGCCCCGGGGAAGACCCAGGACACGCTGGAGGGACTATGTTTCTTGGTTGGCTCCTCTGGGATCCCCCCGGAGGAGCTGGAACAAGTGGCCGGGGAGAGGGAAGTCTGGGCCTCCCTTCTGAAGCTGCTACCCCCTCAACCCGACCCCGGATAAGCGGAAGAAAATGGATGGATGGATGGATGGATGGATGTCTTTCTTTTTTTCATCTGGTAAATTGGGCAGCTTGATTTGTGAGAAAAATGTTTCCATTAAAGATTGAGAGTTGTCACATTGCTCAGATTGGTACATAGTTTTGTAGAATAAAAAAAAAGCTGCATTTACTTATTTTCTCTGGGTCTATAGAACAGGAACCCAGAAATGTAAACAATTGTTTGGGTGGACTTCCGTGTTTTGTATGATAGGAATCTACCTGGTTTATTTAGCGAATTTGACTTTGTCTGCGTCAGTAGTAGTGTTGTAGTACTCAAGACCGGTCTTGGTCTCGAAACCACTTTTTGATGGTCTCAGACTCGACTGCATTTGGTCTCGGTTTTGTCTCAGGCCTCGGGATTTTATTTCAAGACCGGTCAAGACCACAACTGTGGACATGTCACTAAACAGCCAGCGTATTGTCCAATTTATATCTTAAAATCTTTGTTTTCAGTGGATTCTAAACATACCAATTAAAATCAAAGCAATAACGTGACTTACTATGTGATTTTATTACCACTGTTACGCGTCGCCTCCCCCTTTCACTCACACGCGGTACTCCAAGATGCGCAGTGGTTTTCTCTATAAAAAACTACTGCACATGTGGTGCAGTGGTTTGCACATGTGCAAATAATAATCATTTGCACACGTGTAAATTTGCGTTTCTAGAACGGGTTTTTTTGTAGTAGTAGTTTTGCAGTAGTTCAACAGCTTACCAACTGTATTATCAAAGAGGAGTTATAAGTGTGATGTTTGCTGATCATTTAGTTTCGTTTGTATCAAGAATTGTAAGTTGAGCGATAATAAAAGCACACCACATCTTTGAACGAATGCCTGGAGTTTTTTCTGATACAAATCACCACGCCCTTTCGCTCAATTTGGTCCTTCAAGGTTAAGGAAATACTGGAGGACATGGCGACAAGTACTCCGGTTGGAGAGGAAGAACCCAAGATGCAGCCTATGGTAAGACCCAGACAAATTACACGTCCATGAAATTACATAGCAGATTATATGCTGGATTTTAGTCAGCCTGTGCATCAGCCTGCTTCTAGGGCACAGATACTCCTATCTGATATCAGCGATTCAGATGCCAAAGATCATTACAGTGCACCCATAAGCCAGCAACCTAGTAATAACCACTGGAAAATGTTGGATCAGTGGGAAGATGCTGATGAAGCTAGGAGAGAAAAAGGAGTGTTTATGGAAAGAAAATCAGTCCCAACGTGAAGCTATTTTGGAGCTCACAAGAGATAGAGATGATCTATATCACAGTAACAATGAGATGAGGAGGGAATTGCAGGAGCTGCAACAAACAGCAGCACAGTGTAGTGGAATATAATTATATTAATAGTTAAAAGTCATGTTGTTGGTTGATTCACATTAAGATATGTTTTGACTGAAAAGAAATGTACTGTCAATCTGACCTAGAAGTCAGAAAGGAATTCAGATTGGAGAGATGTGGAATAAGCAATCATCAAAGAGGGAAAGGTTAAGTTCTTGTGCAAGAAACTTCTGGCAAACGTCTTTTCCTGCTTGCGTGCAAAAAAGTCGGCCAGGACTGGGAAATAATCTTTGTTTGGACAGAAAAAGAACTAACAATTTGACTAATAGTTCTTCTGATGGAGCAGATATAACTTCCACGAGGTCAACCCCTAATTCTTGGAACTTCCAACACACATCCAGTGTAAGACGGAGCCAGAATTGCTACGTAAGCAAGGTTCGGTAACGCCATTGGTCAAAGCTTTCTAATACACAACAGTAGGGCTGGAATGGTGTAAAACCCTGATGTCAGAAGTAAGAGACAAGACATTTTGGATTCTGAGACGATGAAAATGAGACAATGAAAATGTGATGTGTGAATCCGCAGATGTGCATTAAATGTCTTCCTGTTTGTCTATGAGCCGGAGAGAATGGAGTTTGTGTATCGTTTCTTTATGTATTTCATGAGTTTAGCACCTTTAAATTCCTCAATAACAGCTGTCCACGGTCCTGGAGACGTTGAAGGTGATGGAACACAAAATGGAGAAACTCACAGCGAGCGAGGCTGAAGATAACTTTTTTGCTTCACCAACACATAATGTACACTCAGCAGCATTTCCTGTCCCAAAGCCAAGGATTCGCACACTACATAAAGCGAGGAGGGAAGAAATAGAGCAACATTCACTTTCCGCAAGCATAAGAGACGAGTCTACTGTCCCTCACGAAGATCAGCATGTGCATCATTCAGACCAAGGCTACAGGTATGGGAATAGAATATGTCAAGAGAGTGTGTCAGAAAGCCTATCAGCAGCTCCAGTTCCTGCGCCACGAAGTTCAGCGAAAGTAAGGACCTCTACACCTCCAGTGCCAGCTCCAAGAAGGTCAGTCCCATCTAGAATCTCCAGGTTAGAGCACACATATTTTCTGCTTTGTTTGAAAGAGAAGATCCTTATGACTCTAGAATGGTCCAAAGCTCACATTCTACACCTAAACATGGAAGTACATATAATGCTCCAACTATACCCTATTTTGTGCATCCAGACCCACATGAGTTCTCCAGGCTTAGGATTGCTCTTGATAACATTCTGCCAGCTGGTGCTTCCGAATATTTTAAATATCAGGTTCTAACAGATCATCTCAAGCTAGAAGAAGCTCTCCTTATAGCAGATTCTTTTTGCAACTCTCCACATCCTTTCACCGACACAATGGATGGCCTGTTCATGCAGTTTGCCCAGCCACATCAGCTTGCCTTAGCAAGAATAGCAGAACTGATGGATGGCCCAGACATATGCCATGGAGAAGGGGAAGCATTTCGCATGTTTGCCCTATGACAGTGCTTCTCAATTCCGGTCCTCAGGCCCCTCTGCCCTGCATGTTTTAGGTATTTCCCTGCTGCCCCACACCTGGATTGAATCTGTGGGTGATTAACAGGCTTCTGCACTACTTGATGCTTGCAGAAGAGGTAATGCAATCATTTGGATCAGCTGTTCTGAATTAGAGGCACATCTAAAACATGCAGAGCAGGGGGGCCTGAGGACCGGAATTGAGAAGCACTGCCCTACGAATACGTTCTCTGTTGGGCATGTTAAAGCAACTAGGAAGAGAAGGCAGTATTGAACTCCAGTGTGGATCTCACGTTTCCAGATTGCTAAGCAAGTTTCCACACGAGCTTAGAAGCTGTTTCAGAAGAAGAATTTATCCAAGTAAGGTTCCAATCCCAACTCTGTATGATCTTGGAGAATGGCTGGATTTTGAAATGCAGGTTTATGAAGATGACACCAGATTTTTTATTCCTGCCGAGGCAGCCAAAAGAAAAGAGGCACAGAAAGGGACAAAAAGGTGGCTTCAGGAACTACAGCATTACTGCTCAGTGCTGGGAAATCAAGAGAGACCAAAGTTTCTGAGCTGACACAAAATGCCATTACTCCTGAGAAAGTCAAGAATAAACCCTACTGTCCCTACTGTGACCATCCCAGTCATTTCCTGTACGGTTGTCATAACTTTCAGCAGCTTACAAAGGAACAGAAAGTGCTGTGGATCAAAACAAATAACCGCTGTTGGCGTTGTGGAAGAGGACATCAATCTGCCAAATGTACTCTCAAGGCAACCTGTAAAACCTGTGGACGTAGGCACCTGCTGATATTACATAATGTAAATAAAAAGTGGCAGAAAAAATAGGAGACCACAGAGAAGGGGAAACCCCCAGACCAGGGAACCACTGTGGGTGCATGTCTAACAAGCAGTGTGGATTTTATGTTGGACATTCCCCAACCAAGCATAAAGTGCTTTTCAAAATAGCCAAGGTCTGATTGGGTAATGGGAACAAAAGTATGGAAGCCTTTGCTCTTCTGGATGATGGTTCAGAGCGATCCACAGTGCTCCACAGTGCAGCACATGAGCTTGGTTTGGAAGGGGAGTCTGAAGCTCTTGTACTCCACACAGTGAAAAAAGACTCAAGGGTCATCCATTGTCATGCAGTTTCGTTCTCTGTCTCCCCTGTAACTCAACCAGCAAATACATTTTGGATCAACCGGGCTTTCACAGCTAAATCTCTAAACCTTGCAGAACACAGTCAACCCACTGCTTCTCTTCAGAGAAAATACAAACATCTGCAAGATTTGCCACTTCAAACAATAAACAGAGTTCAGCCACTTCTCCTGATTGGGTCTGACTTCCCACATTTCCCACATTTAATCACTCCCACTGAACCGGTCCCCTTGGGGAGTAAAGGTGGCCCAGCAGCAGTCAGAACTCGCTTAGGTTGGACACTACAGGGCCCTGCGGAAGGAGTGAACCCAGGATCAGACACACAACAATGTCATTTCATCTCATGAAATGAGATGAAACTCAGTCTCCCACCATTGAGTTGCATCAACAAGTTGAGAAGCTCTGGCAACTTGATGTTCTTCCATATTGGAGCAACAAAGATAGTGATAAGGTCCCAACAAGATAGTGAGGCTTTTGTGCACCCTTGAAGAAAAGACCGTCAGAGCTCAAGTTAGCGGAGTACTTAGATATGCTACCCCAACGTTCCACATTAAAGGCACACAACCCTGCATGCTACTCCTCAACCACTCCTCAGAAACATAGAAAGGAGACTTGCTAAAAATCCTGACCAAGCAGACATAAGGCTGAAATGAAGAAATTGGAGGACGCTGGATACATACTGAAGTTACAGCCTGAGGTAGTGGAGAAATCCGATGAAGCCTGGTACATCCCGCAACACATAATGCAGCACAATAATAAAAACAGAGTGGTTTTTAACTGTTCATTCTAACATCAAGGCAGGAACTTGAACAAACTACTCATACTACTTTAGGCCCATCCTTGCTGGCAGTACTTCTGCGCTTTCACGAACATACAGTGGCCATTTCCAGTGATATTAAAGCAATGTTTCACCAGGTGAGACTTCTCCCTGAGGACAAACCACTGTTGCGGTTCCTTTGGAAGGACTTGAAAAGGGAGGAACCTCCAAGTGTTTATGAGTGGCAGGTGCTCCCCTTTGGGACCACCTGCAGTCCATGCTGTGCCACTTATGCACTGCAAAAGTATGTTCGAGATCACAGCCAGCCTGGAGAGGACATCCGAGAGGCAGTTGAAAGAAGTTTCTATGTGGACAATTGCCTCCTTAGTTTCAGTACAGAAATGGAGGCAAAGATGTTAGTTGATAAACTCCGAGATGTCCTGGCTGAGGAAGGATTTGATCTAAGACAATGGGCCAGCAACGTGCCATCAGTAATCAGTCATCTCCCAGAAGACAGATCAACTAGCAGCAATTTGTGGATAAATCAGAATCAGCTTGACACATTTGAATCCACACTCGGATTTCACTGGCACTATCCTACAGATCTGCTGCACTACAAACATCTTCCTACTGGTGACCTCTCAGTGATGATGCAAAGCACAGAACTCTGGCTAGCCTGTATGACCCCCTTGGTTATAGTATCCACCAGAGCTAAGGTTGTCATTCAACGTCTTTGGGATAAGAAAAGAAAAGACTTCCTGAGGACCTGCTGCAGACATGGAAAACCTGGCAAGCAGAGCTGCCTGACTTGGAGAGGATCTCTTTACCTCGATGTTACACCATGGAAAAGTTAGATCTGCCGGACAGCAATAGAGACATCCATGTCTTCTGTGATGCATCTGAGCAGGCCTACGGCTCAGTTGCCTATCTGGTCACATAATATCCAGATGGAATCACGGAAATCGTCTTTCTAGCAGCAAGGTCTCGAGTAGCCCCACAAAAGCAGCTGTCCATTCCAAGATTAGAATTGTGTGCAGCTCTCACAAGTGCACAGTTAGCCCATGTGCTAAAGACTGAACTCAACATACCTATACAGAAGGTTTTTCTGTGGTCAGACTCCACCACTGTTTTAACTTGGTTAAAGTCTGAGTCATGCCACTTTAAAGTGTTTGTTGGAACCCGCATGGCAGAAATTCAGGAGCTGATATCAGCCCAGGATTGGCACTTTGTGCCATCAAAAGAGAATCCTACTGACGACATAACCAGGGGAAAAACTCTGACAGAACTAGCTGTCATCTCCAGGTGGTCGCATGGACCCCTCTTTCTTCAAGATCTTATTGACCAATGGCCGCTCATGCCCTCAATTTTCACCATAGATGGCAAAGACGAGCTTAAACATTCTAACAGTCCAAGCTCCACCATCCCTGAGGTGATACAGTACCAAACCTTCAGGGATCCTGTAGAAGTGCCAGTGAGACGTGCTCATGGAGTGGCTCGCATCTCTGGCAGTTCCACAGCAGATGATTATCAGAAAGCTGAAATTGAAATATTGCGTCAAACCCAAAAGGAAAGCTTTCCTACTTTGGACTGAACTTACATAGTGCTTTTACAATCATTTTTTACCACTCAAAGCTCTTTACACTAGAGTCACATTCACCCATTCGCACTCACAAATGCTCACACATTTATGCACCAATACACATATTGGTAGGCAATTTGGGGTTAAGTGCCTTGCCCAAGGGCACATCGACATGTGGCAGGAGGAAGCTGGAATCAAACCTACAACCATCTGATTGCAAGACGACTACTCTACCCATACAGTCACAGTCACCCCAGTTTCCTAAGCTCAAATCAGGCCAAATAGTTGGACCTAGTAGTCGTTTGTACCATTTGGATCCACAGTTTGACCAGTCCATTGAACTCATCCGTGTGGGAGGCTGCCTGAGAAGTGCCTCTGAACTTGAAGAGGATTCTATCCACCCCTTTGTTCTTGATTCCCGTCATCCTGTGACAGAATCAATCATTAAGGATATTGATGAACAGCTTCACCACCCAGGACCAGAGAGGGTATTTGCTGAAATAAGCAGAAGATTCTGGATTCTCTGGGGCAGGGAGGCTGTTCGGCATTATCAGCGATATTGTGTTGGCTGCAAACGATGGATGGGAAAACCTGTCGCTCCCCAAATGGCTGATTTGCCACCATCCAGACTCAGACTATTCAAACTACCTTTCTACTCTACTGGGGTAGACTGCTTTGGACCTTACATTATCAAGGTTGGCAGAAGACATGAAAAGCGGTGGGGCATCATATTCAAATGTATGACCACAAGGGCTATACATGTAGATCTGCTGTCACACATTTATGCACCAATACACATATTGATGCCGACTTGCTCTTGTTGGCACTGAAATGTCTGAAAGCACGCTGAGGAAAGCCCTATGAAGTACTTTGTGATCAAGGGACAAATTTTAAAGCTGGAGAATGTGAACTGAAAAATGCATTCAGGAGCCTTCAGCCACAAATCCAGGAACAGCTGGCTGGTCAACAAATAGACTTCAGATTCAACCCTCCAGGAGCACTGCACTTCGGTGGGTGTTGGGAAAGGGAAATTAAATCCCTGAAATCAGCCCTCACTACAATTTTGGGTGCCCAAATCGTGACAGAAGAGGTCTTGCGCACACATTTGGTGGAAGTTGAAGGAATACTTAACATAACCACTCAGTTATGTTTCAACAGATGTAGCTGACCCAGATCCTATCACTCCTAACATCTTATTGATGGGGCGGCTAGATCCATCTCTTCTTCAAGTTAAATACCCAGAAGAAGAGATTACTGGTCAGAGGAGATGGAGATTTAGTCAAGTGTTAGCTGATTACTTCTGGAAACATTTCCTCATGTTTTACCTGCCAGGGCTCCAGGTTCATAATAAGTGGGAAGAGCACACTGAAGACCTGCAAATTGGAACCATTATGATGATAGCAGACCCATAGTTACCATGAGCTCTTTGGCCCACTGGATTGATAAAAACGGTTTTCCCTGGAGCAGACGGAAGAATCTGCACAGCTGAAGTGCAGGTCTAAGAGCACAACTATATTCGCCCAAGTAGTACGTCTAGTGACACTGCCAGAAGTTCCAGATTAAAGGGCTGATCTTCAGTAAATATTTTCCAAGCTGCAAATTATCATAGATAATTTGGGTGTGGCTGTGGAAAACGCCATAAGTTCGCCTTGTAGGCTTGTCTGAACTGTGACTGGCTGAACAGCGTGTCAATCATGGTTGACAACAACGTATCAGAGCCTTAAGCCATTTTCGCACTGCAAGGAACGGAACGGAACGACACGCTTCGGTCCGGTTCCACCCGTATGCAGCCCTGTTGTGTTTGCATATAACTGAGGACGGCATCAAAACTGTACCTGACGTCATTATTTTTGAAACTAAACAATGGTTTCGATGTAGCCGGCCAAAGTCTTTTCCTCAAAGATGCGGCGGAAAACTTTCTCTTTCCTCATTGACAGATCTAGCTCATTCTGTACTCGTTCATCAGGGAGTAAGCGGAGGAAAAAAATTACCCATCATGGACCAGGTAACAGCAGAATATTGAGAGGAATTCATCGCAAATTAAAAAATAATGAATAAAAATGTTAAAAAGAGCACTCTTTACAAAATACAGTAAGAACAGTTTAGTGAGAGCCAGCTAGACCCGATCGATGGCTGACTGCAAAA
The DNA here is from genome assembly GCF_051168715.1 of Poecilia mexicana. Classification (NCBI taxonomy): domain Eukaryota; kingdom Metazoa; phylum Chordata; class Actinopteri; order Cyprinodontiformes; family Poeciliidae; genus Poecilia; species Poecilia mexicana. The sequence continues at coordinate 32,569,858 of NW_028263378.1, read as the reverse complement.
CAACCAACGGCTGACTTTAAACCAATCATCTGCTGAATTCTAAGCAGCACCATTTGGCCAGCCCAATTGGAGCCACAGCTCTTGTGGAGCCGGGTGCTGTCAGGCGTTTTTTATGCATTTCCTGTTCATGCCTCAAGTTTTCACTGATCTCATAAAATGCTGTAATATGAAACTGTTTTTAAAAGTAATTCTTTAACTTTTAAGTCGGAAGTTCTAATGCAAACACGGTTGACCCTACTTTGAACCTGTGACGTGCCGTGCCGTGCCGTTCCTTGCAGTGCAAAAACGGCTTTAATGTGCTGGAACTTTCTAGAATGGGTTTTTTTGTAGTAGTAGTTTTGCAGTAGTTCAACAGCTTACCAACTGTATTATTAAAGAGGAGTTATAAATGTGATGTTTGCTGATGGTTTAGTTTCGTTTGCATCAAGAATTGTAAGTTGAGCGATAATAAAAGGATGCCACATCTTTGAACGGATTGCCTGCATTTTTTTCTGATACAAATCACTACGCCCTTTAGTTCACCACACATAAAAACTCCACTCCCAAACATCGCAGGTGAGGATCATGGTGGACACTTGGTGGAAAGTAATTTTACGACACAGAATGTTCTATCTAAATGACACAGAGATCCCTTGGTCTCCTTCTCTGTATAATCGGGATGCTGTTAAACCTGTGGAAATATTTTTATTTTGTCTCTTTTCATCTGTATGAGGGAGTCATTAGTATCATCCCTTGTGTGGTTAAACTTAAGTGCAGTGTATCAGGAAAGTCTCACCTGGGTAGTAGCTTCACTAGTGAAGGATTGCATTTTGCATTCCAACACCTGACTGTGACTTCTCCCCGGCAGAGTTCCAGCAGATCCATTGTATGAATGAATAGTTCTTGTCTGAGGAGACAAGTCTGGGCAGCAGTCTTCTAGTGATGAACTGACTTCTTCATCAGTATTAAAAAGGGAGTACTGATTCCTGGTTTTGATCTGTGATGCAGTACTTTCCCTGTAGCCTTGGTTAGATGATTGTGATATCACTCCAAGTTTGCGTGTACGTTTGCAGTTCACCATTTCAAAATCAGTTATGTCCTGCTGGGTTTGACAGTGATCCATCTTGTTAGGAATAGTGAAACTTCCCTTGACACAAGGAGGGAGAGGGGCCTTTCGTTTGATGCGACGCAAAAGGATCAAATAAATACAACCGCCATTCCAGCACTGATCAACCAGGTAGCTGTAAAACAAAAAAAAGAAACAGACTTAGTATCTACAAAACTATTCTGTTTTCGTCAAACACATTACATATTAACAAAACCATTCATTTTCAAGTAAAGTTTTATTGTCCATTCAAGAAAAAATTGACAAACTGCTGCAAAGTTCCCTGTAAACAACTAACTAAAGTGAGCATGCAGCACCACCAGCAGCTAGCAAAATATTCAATCTAAACTCACTTGGTAGATATAATGGACAAAAGTGCTCAGGATACAGAAACATCAGTGAAGTCTATGCCAAATACCCTTCTGTTAATAATCACTATATCCCCCCTCCCCAACTGCAATTAACTCTTGCTGTGCTGCCTCTGTGCCTAACTCTCTCAGACAGGCACCCTTCACACTGGATTGTGACCACTTCACAATCTGCATAAGCACACAAACTGGGAAGCATTGCAAAAAAATTTGAACAGCTTCATTTCAGTGTTAAAGTGTTGTTAGACTCTTTGTAGTAATAGATTTTCCAATGTGTTATTTGCTATTGTTCAACTATAATGTACGGTGGCCCTGAGGTGCAAAACACTACAACATCAAAGAAACACAATTACAAATGACAAAATCACTACAACATTAACGAACACACGACATTAACAAAAACAGAACAACATTAACGAAAACGCAACAACATTAACGAAAACACAACAACATTAAGAAAAACACGACGACATTAACCAAAACACGACATTAACAAAAACGCAACGACATTAACCAAAACACAATGACATTAAGAAAACAGAAAAGGTAGGTCCCAGTGGAGACCTAAGAAATCGCTGATTGGACTACAGCTCGTTTTACTTCTGAACCGGAAGTTTTTCTGGAGACCCTTTTCACAGTGATGTCAGACAATGGGCACCGTAACTCGAAGAGGTGTATCTTTTGCCTTGGGAAACCTGACTGAAAAATTCACGGATACTCATTATCTTAAGGATATACTAAAAGGTAAGGTTAATTACAACAGCATTTAAGTGTTAGCCATTATTACTCATTGTCAATCCACCATTCTCTAAATGTGTATATAATAAATAGCCTCCGATCGGAGAGTAAACCAGCTCTAGCAGCAGCTTCAGCCACAGTTGAGAACATATATACACCGCTGTCTGTCAGTGCTGTAACGTTTAGAAGTTCACTTTCTGTATTAACTTTAATAAAACAGTATTTAAGTGTTAGCCGTTATCAGTCATTGTCAATTTACCATTCTCCAACTGTATTTAAAGAAACCAGCCTCCGATTGGAGAGTAAACCAGCTAGCAGCAGCTTTAGCCACAGTTAGGAAACATATACACCGCTGCCTGTCAGTGCTGTATTAAGTTTCACTAAAATCAGTGACATCTTCCAACAGTTGTTTAGAAAAGGATTTTAAATATTGACTTACTAGGAATTACTTAGCAATAGTAATTTGTTAGCTGCTAACATTACGTAGCCTTTCTGTTTTGGAAATAGAACGTATTTAGGCTCTAATCTTAATCAGATTTTTATAGTATAGACTGGGGTTGCCACCTGTCACATAAAATGCATCATCGTCACCCCCCTCACCCCTCATACACTAGTTTCACCACCCTCTCAGTAGCGATATTACCTGTAGTCTCAAGTCCAAAACCTGACAGTTATGTCAAACACCCGCTACTCCACCACGTCCTGAGAAGTCAAACTCTTGCTAAGATAGACACGAGTAGGAAGACGCTGTCATAGATAGATAGATAGATAGATAGATAGATAGATAGATAGATACTAAAGTTTCTTTGGAGAAATGTGATGAGCTCTATATACATATATGTTGGAGCCTATTAAGCATTAGATTAATTTATTTTTTACTAAATTACTTTTCGCAGATCTAGATTTTGTGAATGATAGATCTATTGTATATTTATGTATTTATTTGTTTTGCTTAGACCCTCCTCCTTGTCAGTCAGCCTCCTGCAGTGATTAACAGGCAGAAGCAGCTGCTGGGGTTGATCTGATTGTTTGGTGAAGGAGTGAGGAGTGAAAAGCTTTTTGTACCACAAATTAAAATTTATATTCCCTGCTAGTCTCTGTCTCTGCATCTTCTCCGTTGATTGTTCCCAGGTGTGTCTCGTTCCCTTGATTACCCCTGTGTGTATTTAGTCCCACCTGTTGTCTATGTTCTTCGTTGGGTCAAGCATATGCTGTCTGCGTTTGTCTGTCCGTCGTCCCAGTAGTACTGGTTAAGTCCTGTGTCGGCGTCATCTCCAGTTTTTCAGTCTTTGTTTTCAGTGCTACCGGCGATTAGCTGTGTGCTTGTCTGTCTGCTGTGCCGCCTGTTTCCTCCACTGTTACTGAGCAATATTATCATTAAATTCATTTTATTTCTCATCTTACCTGGGTCTCAGCGTTCTCTCCTCACCACTACCACCACCAATCCTGACAGTAGGACCCGACCAGAGACAAAGGTGATGAACGCTAATACCATCATGGACCCAGAAACCACCCCCACAACTCCACCGTTGTGGGGGTGGAGTTCCTCAAATCTCTGGACATTTACAACATTGAGTACGAGGAAGATTTTCATTATCTATTCAACATGTTTCATGCTGACCCGTTCATGCTGGAATTGGTTCAAGAGCTACACGAAGAATTAATCATCAAGAGAGGATTCATCTCACCAGTTCCCGTTCCGGCTCTCCGCTCCGTCACTCCGTTGTCTCCAGCAACCACAGTCTGCCCGTCACCTCCGCCAGTTCCAGCATACACTCCAGCCTTCACTCCCAGACCGTCTCCAGCCGCCACAGTCTGTCCATTCCCTGCCATATCTGCCTGCCCGACTCCTGTCGCCACAGTTCCCTTGGTGATGGGATTCCAGGTGGCCGGACTAGCCCCTAGTCGTCAGGCGGCACGGCTAGTGGCATGGCCCGCCCCGGTGGTTCAGCTTCCAGAGTTTCCCGCTGCTGCTGACGAGCAGCCGCCTCCAGAGCTTCCCGAGCCCGCTGCTGACGAGCAGCCCATTCCAGAGCTTCCCGAGCCCGCTGCAGATAAGCAGCCCGTTCCAGAGCTTCCCGAGCCTGCTGCTGATAAGCAGCCCATTCCAGAGCTTCCCGAGCCCGCTGCTGATAAGCAGCCCGTTCCAGAGCTTCTCGAGCCCGCTGCTGACGAGCAGCCGTCCCCAAAGCCTTCCGAGCCCGCTGCTAGTGAGCAGCCCCCCGAGTTTCCTGCGTCCACTGCATGTGAGCAGCCCCCCGAGGTTCCTGCGTCCGCTGCTGTTGTGCAATCCCCAGAGCCTGCTCCATCTGAGCCATCTCCGTCCGAGCCTGCTCCGTCCGAGCCTGCTCCTTCCGAGCCTCCAGCCAGCCTTCCTGCCGGCCCTCCAGAGCCTCAGGAGCCTCCTGCGCCGGCGGAGACCGCCGGATCCGCCTCCTCGTCGGTGTTTCCGGCTCCTGCGTCGCCGCCCACCGTGGCTCAAGCTCCGGCTCCCACAGGAGCTCCGCCTCCTGTGCCGTGGGCGGCCCCCGGACTGTTTTTTCTGTTCCTGTGAGGATTTAGTTTTGTTTCTGGACTCTGGCCCTCCTGCCGTCGCCCCTCCGACCACCCTGTTGGTTAGTTTTTTGTTGTTTTGGACTGTTTTTTCTATGGACTCTTGCCCTCCTTCCGTCGCCCCTCCGCCCACCCTGTTGGGTTGTTTTGTGTTTATTGGGACTGTTTTCTTTTGGGGCGTCTGGTAGCCGCCCTTGAGGAGGGGGTACCGTCATGATCCGTGTTTCTGTGTGTTTATTTTTTTAGTTATTTCTGTGTTTATTTGTAATCCTGTTCCCTGTGAGTCTCTGACTTTTTCAGTCAGGTTTCCCAAGGCAAAATCACACCAGAAGTAAAGATACACCTCTTCGAGTTACGGTGCCCATTGTCTGACATCACTGTGAAAAGGGTCTCCAGAAAATCTTCCGGTTCAGAAGTAAAACGAGCTGTAGTCCAATCAGCGATTTCTTAGGTCTCCACTGGGACCTACCTTTTCCGTTTTCTTAATGTCGTGTTTTGGTTAATGTCGTTGCGTTTTTGTTAATGTCGTTGTGTTTTCGTTAATGTCGTTGTGTTTTCGTTAATGTTGTGTTTTCGTTAATGTTGTAGTGATTTTGTAATTTGTAATTGTGCTTCGTTAATGTGGTGTTTTGCACCTCAGGGCCACCGGAATAATGTGATTTAAATGTCAAGGACACAGCCTACCAGGATGTGTCATGAGCTTTGACAATTGGGATATGGACCTCTATATATGGCTGGTTAAATGCACCAGTTTCAGTTTTGCTTTTAGTGTTAATGACTATGACAGCTGCAAGAAAGGATGCAATTAAATGGGTTTTATATACAGAGAACTAAACACCAATGGGAAAATAATCTTGCACAATAATTTAAAAATAATCCTGAGAGGGTTCTGAGAGGAAATCCAAAATCTGTGTATTCTTCTCAAATCTTTTAGTCAGACACACCAAGGTTCTCTAATGTGATTGTATTTTTTTTTCTTATAAATTTAAATTTAAATGCTGTGTTCAGTTTGTCTTAGAAGCAGATCTCTGAAGTTATAACCAAACTGAATTTTTTTCTAGTTGCTAGTTTGAAAACAGATACATTTGCAATTTGCTTGGCGACCTCTCCAGGGTGACCCTGCCTCTCGCCCGGAACGTTAGCTGGAGATGAGCACCAGTAACCCTCCTGACCCGACTAGGGTGCATAAAATGGATGGATGGATGGGTTAACAATAGAAGCAGATGACACATTAATTTACTCTGCATATGTGTCTTGTCATCATGTTGTGTTGTATGTTTATTGTGGACTACAATGCAGAATGTAAGAAGGAGGTTGTAAATGAAGGACGTTTAATAAAAATGAACAAAAAACTTAAAAAATCACAAGGAGCTAGAGCAGAACAAAAAAACCATAAGCCCAATGAGGGAAAAATACATGAAGAGACATGAAGAGAATGCAGAGTCAAATAGGGAAGTAACAGGGTATTACTAATGTCATCTTACCTGGCTCCGCTGACATTAACTCCCACCATCAGTTGTCCATTTACTGACAGCAATTCATCTCTGAGTTTGATACACCTACAACAGGCTGCTGGGCTTTTCCTTTTCACCTCTGTCACCCAGATGCAGCCCACGTTAATGATGGGGCCCTCCTCTCTCTTTTTCCTTGAAGAGCCTTTTTTTCTGATATCAGGATCCCCAAAAATAGGGATATTCCCAAAGCTCAGGCCAAATTCAACAGCATCGTCCTCACTTTTTCTGAAGGAAACAGCATGAACTTCGACATCAAGTCCCTTTCTACAATAGGAGCTTGTAGCTGAGAGAGCTGTGTCACTCTCCATGAAATTGAACTTAATATACTCCACCAATTTCTGAGCGGCAGCCAGACACAAGGGCAGATCATCCAACTGAATACTGCCACAAAAACTGTCTTCTTCTCCATTGTGGTACTCTTCATCCTGGAAGAGGTAGAAGAACCAACAAATCTGTATACTCAGTCAATTTTAGACAGACAGACAGTATCAGTCCCAACAGAAGTTTACATATACTCGTATAATGATTATGGACCTCTTAGAATTAATAGAATAACATAATTCTAAAACAAAAACTTTTAATTAATTATAGCCAACACACTGGATGAACAATTCAATAAATAATTGATTTTTCTCTGGTCTAACAATGCTGAAGATGATAAATAAATGTTCAAATAGAAGCCTTCTATTGTCTTCTATTGAGTTGCTCATCTTCCACAAGCCTTTTAACAAGCAAGCTTCTGGTATACTTCTAGCTTGATATTTGACCACTTGCTTTGGTTGAATCAGTAAGATTCCTTTAATCTGATGGACTTCCTCTTACAGAATTGCCTTCTAGATATTGCAAATTTCAAACAGAGAACAGGGCTTTAGGAAGGCCATTACGCAAACTAAATAACAGTCTTAAGAATATGTCCATTCTTCAGTTGATGCAAAGTTGAATTTCAATGGATTCCTCCATCTTCATTATTCTATTCATCTTTTTTAACACTGGTTCACTGATTGTGAACCAACCTCATTGTGAAAATCCACCTCCTGCCTCTGATTGGTTGTTTGTAGATAGTGGGAGAAAGCAGATGAAAATTTTTTTTCACAGATTATCTCTATACCATACTGTCGCAACATAATGACAGTTTTAACAAATATGTAAAAAGAATTTTTTATAAAGTTATATACTGCAGCTTTAATTTCACTAGGAGAGGACTGGTAAGGAGCGAAATGGGTTAGAGCTGCTGCTGACAGTCTTATCTGTTGTGTGTGGTAAAAGGTACAAGTACCGGTTAAATATATGAATATGTTGGTAATTTTTTTCCTTTGTTCATTAAATGCTACTGAAATGGCTAACTTAGCTAACTATGCTAAATGGTTGATAATCTCACAGTCTACCCACCTCTCTTGGAGAAAAACTGGGTTATAAATTGACACTTGTCTTTTTACCTCTCTTATTTCTCTATTTTTTTTTTAAATCTGTCTTTATATTTTTTCTTAGAAGCATAGTAACTGCCATAGTCATTCTTGTCTTCTACAGATTCCTGCAGAACACTGTCACCATCAAGCGCTCCAAGCAGTAACGAACCATGTCATGCAGATCCAGGGGGTGTGCAGTGCAAATATGAATGTGTGCTTTTTGGTCTGGGAGTGGCACAATTTGATTTTTACTGCTAAAAGCAATTTTAGAAAACAAAATATGATTAATTTTGTAATTGATAGGGCCACATTTTACTTTTAAATTTCTATACAAGAAAAATAAAATGTGGAGGGTCCCGTCGGTCAGGGGTCCTTGGAATTGTCCTAACTCTTCCCCCCCTTATTCGTGGGAGGCTTACTGGGAAAACGATTATGGGTCTTACTTCTGGCGCCCACCGGAAGTGGCAGTATTTCACTGTAATGTGTAGGGTCTTTTGCTAATTTATATCCATGATAGAAGTTACATCTCTCTTTTCAGTTATAATACAATATTTAGTTAAATTTGTTCACCGTCTGCTATCCGAGAGATGCTAAGTACAGAGGATCGTAATTGTGAGTTTAATCACGAGGAGTGACAGGAACATGATCATTACGTTTTGTAATGGGATAACTGTAAGTTAGCAGCGCTGCTAGCAGCTCGCTTCTCTGAAGAACTGACAGTAATAAAGAACAGAAAAGCAGAGAAGCTGGTCAGAGTTCTGATCCGCAGTTTGGCGCCGACAGTATAAAACTACATAATATTAGTTAGGTGTGACGTGAATTTTATTTTTTGTTTGTATTTAAAAAATAATAAAATTCATGATCTGATCATTATGTTTGGGGCAGGAGCATTTTTTATAAGACAAAATAAAATATCTGGGTTCATTTAGTCCATTACAACCAGAATCTCGAGGTTCTCGGTTGATGAGTGTCACTGCAAATCAGCGGAGAAATGACCGCAGCTGCTGTGCTACAGACCGCAATACGGAGAATCTCCCCACTGGACTAGAACCGAACCGAATCACACATTAACCTGTTATAGAGAGCAACTTTCCACTGGAAAGTGTCTGCCCTTACGGAGCTCGGGTAACTGTGCTGTTTGTGGCTGTACTTTAATAATCAAACCAAGTTTAATTTGTGGCAGCACCAGGTGTGTCTTGAACATGCTCCCCAGGGGCACCGTATAGGGAGGAAAAGTTATGACAATTCTAAGGGCCCCTGACTGACAGGGGGCCCTCCACAATTTTTTTTTTCATAGAAATTAAAAGAAATTGGGGCCCTGTCAATTACAAAATTAATCATGTTGTGTTTTCGAAGATTGTTTTTAATCAGTAAAAATGAAATGTTACCCCTCCCAGACCAAAAAACACACATCCATATTTGCCTTGACCCCCCTCCCCCCGCCGATCTGCATGAAATGGTTCCTTCCTGCTTAACAGTGACGTGTTCAGCAGCAGTCAGTGACAGACAAGAACAACCATGGCAGTATGCTGCTAAGAAAAATTATAAAATCAGATTTAAAAAAATAAATAAATAAAAAATAAAGATAGGGAGAGAGAGAAGAAAATAAGAGTAACCCAGTTTTTCTCCGAGAGTTGGGTAGACTGTGTGAGATTATCAACCATTTAGCATAGTTAGCTTAGCTACAGACTACTGTTTGTCTCCTTTTCACTAAAATTTAATGAATTAAGGAAAAAAATTACCAAGATATTCTGACAAGGAGAGGAGTTGGAGCGAAATTGCTACCGCAGTTGATATGCCCGGTAACTTTTCAGCTGTTCATCATTAATGTGACATAAATAGGTTATAATGATAAGGTTATTCATTCAGCCGCGTTCGTTTACGTTAAATTCACGTCTGATATAGTGGATTTTTGGCAACTGTGGCTCTGTGGGAAGAGTAGTCCTTGTGATCAGAAGGTTGTAAGTTCGATTTCAGCTTCCTCCTGCCACATGTTGATGTGCCCTTGGGCAAGGCACTTAACCCCAAATCGCCTACCAATCTGCGTATCGGTGTATAAATGTGTGAGCGTTTGTGAGTGCGAATAGGTGAATGTGACTCTAGTGTAAAACGCTTTGAGTGGTCAAAATGATTTTAAAAGCGCTATGTAAGTTCAGTCCATTTTACCATTTATGGGATTTTCTTTCTGAAATCTGAATGTCGGTGAGAGAAATCGGTTCATGGTATGTTGCTCTTGTCCAGGGCCGGCCCAAGCCTCCATGGGGCCCTAAGTAAAATTTGGTTTTGGGGCCTTCTAGTTCTGCTAACAATATGGACTGGCTGCAATCAGCAGTCCGATTATTAGATCATTCACACACCTGCTATAAACTTATTGCATCTCTGGCAGTGCTGTTTACATTATATACATGTATAATAGTGTGGCCTTAGGTACAGCTTTTACCAAGAGTAGAGAACCTTAGATCCTCTTTTTGCCAGATCATACAGGTAAGTTTGTTTGTAAAAAGATTAACAGAGGCACTGCTGCAAATTACATGCAGTTTATTGAGTTCAAATGTAGTCACAATTTATTTTATTGTACAGAAATGACCATACCAAAGTGGGAGTTTTTAAATAGTTAAAAACCCAATTAAATAAAATTAGACTGTTGAGGGAGGAATAATAATAAGGAAACACAAATATAAATAAATACACCTAAATGTTCCCTAACAAAAACACACTCACATACAAATCCCTGGTGAATACAACAAAGAAAAGAAAAAAACTCCCCTTCCACTAGTCTCAATCTAAATGAAACAGCTTGGGAACCAGGGACAGCATAGGTCCCTGTTTAAAACAAGCCAGAGGGTTAGACAATAGAAACTCCCCTTCCCTAAACAAAACCAAAAAAAGAAAAGACTTTTGATCAACAATAACTATCCAAAAAGAACTAAACTAAAACAAAACTGAAATTGAAACAAATCAAAAATTGAAACAAAAACTAAGATTGAAACAGTAGCAGGCCAGCCTTCTCTAAAGTGAAACCAGTAAACGGCTCTCTTGACATCTCTCTCGCTAAAGCATGTTCCCTCTGCACGAGCCATCAGCCTGGGATCTGATCTCCTCAGCAATCTATCTGCTTTTAAATGTAAATGCTGTTTACCAGTCTCCCTAACAAACTAGCTGCGCTCTGTCACAGCGTCTTCCATATATGGGCAAGAGGAAGAGTGCACAGCAGCCTACTTTCAGGACAAGATGCCCCGGCTACAATAGGATACATTTATTGGCCAACTGATTTATTGACCAGTTGATTTCTGGGTGCCGATTTCCTTAATTTTGGGGGATCGTGATTGGCCGATATTTACAAGTGAAACCCATCTTATCCCCTAATCTTATTTTCATCAGCAAAGGTTTAAAAATCAGTCTCTGTCCTCTTCTGCTCTACAGTGAGAGGTTTGACTGACAGACCGACCCACCAGGTCAGGTCTGCATGTTAACAGTTAACAATATTCACACCACTGTTGCCAACTCAGTGACTTTCTTGCTATATTTAGCAATATTTCAGACAAAAACAAATTCATATCAGCCAAAATCAAAATCGGCTGGTCAGGCTGTTTAAAGATCGGTAACCAGGGATCGGCCAGAAAACTGCAAGGTGAGTCTTTTTCCCCTGAGAATGTGGATTGGTACTGGACTAATTCTGTGCCTTCAAATGATTTTAACAGAAGTTTCACAATTAGAAGTTATGTAAAAAATAATGTTTGTTTTAGCCACAAATGATTATGCTCAGCAGCAAAGAACATATCCCCAACTACAGCATAGAGCAGTTCATTGATATAGCAGCTACTTAGCCTGACTTAAAAACATTTTGCTACACAATGTCAAACATTGAGAAGTTTTAATTATTATCAAATGTTATCAAACATGGCATTTTGAAGCCAAAAATACATCAGAAATATGCAGAACCAAGCAGGAGAATAAACTCATTTAAAGTTTAAACTCACTTACACACAAACACAAAGACCCTAGCATAAATGTTTGGCTGTTGAACTGGACCGTTCCAGGTCGCTATCGAACTAAGTTTCTGTTAGCAGCTTTACAAATCTTTTACATTACATTACATTACCGAGGCACATTAAAACAAACCTTTATCTTAGATTTTTTCTATTCTTCCTCTTTCTTTTCTCTGTCCTGAAAAAAAAACTTAAGGATAACCCTAAGGATAAGTCCTTTTTTGAGACATTGTTATCTACCGGATCTTTGGACGTTTGGATCCTCTGCATATTGCATGACAACTCATATTACCAGCGAAGCATGCGGTACCCCACCAGGGGGCCCCGGAGAGCAATTAATTTTTTCTTTTTATCCATAAAATAATGATTTCTACATACATTGTCAAATATATATTATTGTAAAAACAAATCACTTCATAGTGAAACTGTGTGTCTTTGATATTATAATGACATAGAAATTATTACTAAATTTTTTTTTTTTAAATCAGCTCTTGTCATATGGCTGGACACACAGCAGCATGATTAAACCCGATCAAATCCGTAATACTTACAATTTTTTTGTCAGCTAGTGTGTCTCTCAGGTTTTGAAAATGGGCATACAATCAGCTGACAATTCCAAAATCATGTAGTGTGAGCTGAGCATTACACTAAGGAAATTAGGAAGGGAGGGGTCTGTGGAGAGCACCAGAGTTGAGCCTTATTCATTCATCATCATCAATAGAAAGAGAAAAAGGCAGGAAGAAACGATAAAGCCGATAAATTAAAATGAGGTCGATAATTTTCATTTATTGTGCGATTAATTGATTTATTGTTTATCGCGACAGGCCTAGTTGTTTCTCCATCATTAGCACATTTAGCAGTGAGTGAATGAAGTTGACTGACAGCACTAAGACCGTTCTCCTGGTTCTGATTGGTTGTTTTCGTCGGAACGTTGGATTACTTTAGCTAGCAATAGCAATTCAGGGACGAGGTGGAGGAGATTGATTGTTTTCACAGATTATATGTCTCATAACAAACTGGCACAGCATGGTGACAACTTTATTAAAAAATGTTTTCTCCGTATTTGTTAAAGTTATACACTGAAGTTTGAATAAAATGCAACTACATAGTATTTTTTGAGAAGTCTGGGTTGCTTTATGTGAGTTTTGCACGTTGCTTTTGACTGTTGCTCGTGGGGAGAGTTATTTCAGTAATCTAAAACTAATAGAAAAAAATTTAAGCAACCTACCTGCATACTGTATGTGGACTGTTGGATGTAAAATTCATGAGCAGTAAATATTGTGCTAGTATCAGTATTGAACTAAACAAAACAAGTTGCAAGCCTTTAAAATTCAATATATTCTTGAATATTCCTTCACATACAAGGAAATATTATGTTTTGAAGGAATCTTAGAGAAAGTACAGACATTTTCAAATCCATTTATTTACGTTGTTTGTTGTGTTTTGATCAGGAAACCACACAGCCACCTAATTTTTTACTAACATCTGTGTTGAGGACCCTGTTTGACTGTCACTAGTTAAATCAGGTCTTAATGCGGCTAATTTTTTATTTTATTTTATTTTATTTTTTAGTTTATTTTCCTTCATCAACAGTCTGCAAACTGTTTCCCAGTAGAGAACACACAGAGAAATACTGTAGATATGGCTCATAAGCTGTGGGGGCTATCTGACAGTAATGTAGAAACGTTTACTATAATTTTGGCTTGTCCATTTGGATATCATCACCAACTACAACATTACCTGTTAACTTTATATCATTTAAATGAGAGTTTATTGCACTACAACAAATCGACATTATATTCCTCCCTTCTACACGTAAACACCATGAGCAACACCATCAGGTATGTGATTTAAATTAAATATGATGACACCAACCTCATTTTTAGTGACACTTCCTGTGGGTAGTGTCGCTAAAAAGTTCAGAAACAGTGCAGTTGCATTACAGGATCTGAGCCAAAAACACACACTAGGCTACAAGTGTTAAGCAACTCACACTACAGATACTTGGGAGCCAATTCCAATGTTTTTCTTATACAAAAAGCAGAAACTGTCCATTTAGGTTTACATTACAGTTATTCATTAGTTGAAATTTATTTATTCTGGTGAACCTTAATATGAACGGGATTGTGTTTCTCATTGATCTGTTTATGCTCAAATGCAGCATTTCCAAAGCTGCACTGTATACAAAATGCTGCTCTGTATACAGAGCAGCATTTTGTATACAGAGCAGCTGTATTCAGTGTCTTCTATAGACACTTGTTTTGAAACATATTTCACATGCAACATTAAACATTTATGTGTCAAATGGAATTTATAGTAAAGTTTTGTAAACGTTTTTTTCACATAGGTAGATTTTTCAACAGGCATTGCTGCAGCCACCAACAATTTAGAAACATCTGCGGTGCATAGGTTTCAACTTTGGGGTTCCATTTGTGTCAAAAAGAAGTAGAAGTCACAGGTGTAGATGTTGTTGGTCTATATCGTTGCTATGTAACTTTGATTGGCTTTGGTTGGCATTTATTAAAATTTGTTTGTCAGGAGTGCTTGATTCGGACATTTGTTGACGGTCCCTAAGTGAACCTCCAAGCGCTTGAGGAGGGAGCGTTAGATTAATGGCTGAAGAAAATACAAGGAAGAAGAAATCTCAGCATTTTGAAAACAATAGTATTGAAAGACCAACATTTTTGTAATATCTAATAAACACTGATCAGACATGACCTACTTCAACACTTATTAATGGTGAAGAGAACAGGCAACAGCAACACTGACCAATGACAAGGACCAACGACATGAACTAACAGCAGGGACCAACAACATTGACCAATCACAGAAGTTGCATAAAAAAAAACAACTGCCAAGGGTTCATTGCATGACTGCAGATGAATTGACAAGATGACAGTGAGTAATAATCATGACACAGCTAGAGACATAACATATGTAACATGTACATATGCAGCAAACACATATGCAACCTGTATATATGCAGCGAACGCATATGCAATATAGACATATGCAACATAGACATATGCAGCGAATACATATACAACATAGACATATGCAATATCTAACATATGCATCATGTACATATGAACATCTACATGCAACATCGACATATCCATAAAGCACTAAGACCATGGACATCAACCAAAGTCACATAGCAAAGACATAGACCAACAACATCTACACACATATGACTTCTACTTACTTTTTGACACAAATGGATCCCCATATTACTCCAGTTGAATTGACAAAATTACAGTGAGTAATAACCACGATGCAGCTAGAGACACAACATATGTAACATGTACATATGCAGCAAACACATATGCAACGAACGCATATGCAACGAACGCATATGCAACGTAGACATGCAACATCTATATATGCAGCGAATACATATGCAATGAACGCATATGCAACATAGGGTAACACTTTATTTGAAGGGGGTTGAATAAGACTGACATGACACTGTCATAAACACATGTCATGAACATGAATAAGCCTTCATGAATATTTATCACTCTTGTCATAAAGCGTCGGTAAATTATGACACTTTTAATACAAAGTTGACATTATTCAAAATGTCTTTGTTATGACAACTTGACATTAACCAAGAAATCATTACTGATATAAATTTGTTATAAAAGTATTACTGATTGCACTTTAAAAATTAGGTAACTTTATGCAATTAAAGGTAAAGTTTAAACAGTAATGATTTCCTGATTAATGTCAAGTTGTCATAACAAAGACATTTTGAATAATGTCAACTTTGTATTAAAAGTGTCATAATTTACCGAATGACGCTTTATGACAACAGTCATAAATATTCATGAAGACTTATTGATGTTCATGACAAGTGTTATGTCATGTTTATGACAGTGTCATGACAGTCTTATTCACCCCCTTCAAATAAAGTGTTACCCAACATAGACATATACAACATAGACATATGCAACATAGACATATGCAGCGAACACATATGCAACATAGACATGTGCAATACCTAACATATGCATCACCTACATATGCAACATCTACATGTAACATTGACATATCCATAAAGCACTAAGACCATAGACATCAAACAAAGTCACATAGCAACAACATGGACCAACTGTCATTATCGTGTTTCTGTGTATTTATTTTTAGAGTTTTTTGTGTTCAGTTTCCTTCCTGTGTCTGTCACTGTCTTCCCCGTTGATTGTTTCCCAGGTGTGTCTCGTTACCTTGATTATCCCTGTGTGTATTTAGTCCCACCTGTTGTCTGTGTTCCTCGTCAGGTCCTTGTCAAACATATGTCTTTTGCTGTCTAACGTTGTTGCAGGGTCTCCAGTGGAACTACCTAGTCCTGGTTTGTGTTTGCTCTCATTTCTTGTCCTGTAGTCAGTTGCTACCAGCATTTAGCTGTGTGCTTGTCTCCCTGCCGTGCTGCCTGCCTTGGACTGTTTGAGCGTTATCATTAAATTAATCATTTTCATCATATCCTGGGTCTACCTGCGTTCTCTCCTCACCACTACCACCACTACTTATGACACCAACATCTACACATGTGACGTCTACTTATTTTTGACACAAATGGAACCCCATATAACTGCAGTTGAACTGACAAGATGACAGTGAGTAATAACCACGACGCAGCTAGAGACACAACATATTCAACATGTACATATGCAGCAAACACATATATGCAACGACAGCGTTATGGACCGGATGCTTTGGAGCGTTAGGAAGCCCATTCAAAAACTTTGATAGAAACGGCGCATTTAATTTCAGTCTCCAATACATACAGAACAGAGAAAACTAAAGAGAATGCAATGTTGAATTCATTTATAGTCTAAACAGAGGAGCCGGCAGTTTATCTTGAGGAAATAAATAAAGGTGCAGAACTTAATTAGACGGTAACATGCGTAGTGCGCTGCGGCTGCACAACCAATGCTGACGCGGATCGGCCGCTGCACAGAATTAAACTTAACTCATCCTGCGGTTTTAACAAATGGAGCTGAAGACGTTACCGTCCTGCACCCAGAAGGAGAGTGACGCTCAGAAGCGCGGCAGAAGTAACATCTGTCCGTTTCGGGGAAGTGACACCACGCAAAAAAAAAAAAGAAAAAAGAAAAAAGAAAAAGAAAGAAACATCCTCGTAAAAGTACACCCCCAGACCGCGCAGGGTAAAAAAAAAAAAAAAAAATGGATCGGTTTGCTTTAGGTATATCCAACTGCCCGATGAACTAATACAGATTTATCTGCAGATGCGAACCAGGAGGAATTTGTGAAGCTGTGAGTTCAGACCCCAGCAAGTGAAGTGCTGGTAATTTAAGTGGAGTCATTTAATTTAATTTATTATAAGTTATCGGGGCCGTAGTCATTAGTTTTTGTCACTATGGAGAAAAAGTTAGATGCATTTATCTGCATTATGTATAATGGGATCTGGTTTCATGGTTCAACTGGATGAATATTAACTGAACTGCATAAAAATGCGGCTAAATAGCTGATGTTAATGTGATTATGATTTAAAAATAGTACATGACCAATTCTTTTAATCCTGTCAGTCAAAATGATGGAGAACAAAAAAGTTTAGCGCGACCTCTGATCTACACATATGACTTCTACTTATTTTTGACACAAATGGAACCCCATAATACAGTTGTGCTCCTGTGTGTGACGAACGAAGGTGTCAAATCCCATCGCTAACATGGACACAAGAGCTATGAATGGCTGGGAAAGGTGAAAGTTCATCTATTAAATTGACTGAAGATGAACACATAAACTAAAAGCTGGAACATAGACATTTTTATAATTGTATTTGTGAGCCTGCCTCTTTATTATTAAATTGAATATAATTTCAGATTCTTTCATAACTTTTCTTCAGGTTAACTTATAAAGTGAGCTATTATTGTTACAAGTTTATTTTCTAAACTACAGAAGGGATGTTAAGGATGCTCAAATATAAAAAATTGGACTGATGTTGATATCTGACAGTAACACTGCTCTTATGTTAGATTTACCAATATTTAATTTTAGTCATTTTTTTTTTACCTGATTACTCATTTAATTGTAAGAATAATCATTAAAATACTCGATTACTAAAATATTTGTTTACAACAGCCTTAGGAACGTTGAGTAATTTATTCATAACATGAATATGTGAAATTCTTTCAGTAAGGTGTTTGCATGTTCTCCCCATGCTTGTGCAAGTTTTTTCTTTGAACATTATTCTCACAGACCAAAGATATTCATGTTAGTGACTATCTTTGCTTCAACATAAATTGCAGTTTAAAGGAGTGCATACATGGTTGGTTGTGGCTTGTGTGTCTCAGAGTCGTCTTGTGATGGACTACTCTGCCTCCTGCCAGTGACTGCTAGCACCAACCACAAACATGAGGCCTGGCCAGGACAAGTGGGCACAGGTAGACACTTACACTAAGAGTTCTCCTGTCTATTACTGACCCCTAAACATTGGTTTTGTTTCAGTAAAATAAAGTTTAAATACATAATATTTTATTTAATCACATTTTTGCTATTAACTAGAACTAGTGCCTTCAAAAAATGTTTTGCCTTGATATGAAAATGGTAGAGGACTCATAGTATTGGTATCAGAATACAAATGTCTCTATCTTCACAACCTTTTTTCAGACTCAACATTGCTTTTCCTCCCATTTGATGACAGATCTCAGAAAGATTCTTCAATGTGGCTTCCCATTCTTTATTACACTCTAAATGATGTTTATTTAAAAATAACAGCTGGTAGTCAATTAAAGTTTTTTTGGTGAACTTGTATTTCAGGATTAGAAGTAAAACATGCAGGCAGATGAGTTTAGACAAGATTAAATGAAACAGATTATTCATTAAGTTGTCTGGTCTTAGTACATCTATTTATTCTTTGAGTTTAGAGTCTTATGAAGCTATAAATTTGGTCATGTATTTGGACTGAACATAAAAAATAAAATGAAAGATGAAAATAAAGAAAGACTTTTATGCCTTAAAGCCACTGCTTACATAATACTACTCCTTGCTTTACAAATGAAACATTTTTTAGTATCCCAATAAAACTGATTGGATACTGGTAGAAAAAATTTGAACACCATGAAATAAAGAATATTTAAATATTTTTTATATTTACTCTCAACTCCTAAAGGGTTTATTATTAGAATATGGTTTTATCCAGGTTATAACCAGAAACTTAAGTGTTACAATTCCTGAATATTGTGAATATCAGTATGGACAGATGAAGATTTACAAACAAATCTGATAGAAAATCCTATTAAGAAAATACAAAAGCATTCAAAGTTTTTCACATGATTGTTGCCACAATGTGAAATCTGCAGTTCTGAAATGTAAAGAATCAGGTGAAATTAGTGTAATGCTTAAATTTTAAAGCAAAGGTGAGTATTTAAAATGTTCATTAGTTGAAAGCAAAGATGAGTGGAGATTTGCAGAAAAAAGTGAAAATAGTGGGTGAGAGTAGTGAAGTACCTTATATTCCAAACTGTCTTCTTTTATGTTAGTGTTGTTAGATCTCACCATCTGAGCCCTGTGCCAGTCCTCCAGCAGCAGGAGAATGCTGAGGGCGTTGTCCTGAGTAATAGGCATACTGACATTTTGAGCCTGCTGCAGACCCCTCACTGACAGTAACAATGATGCTTGCTACCATCAGAAAAGTAGCAGTAACCAATGTTGGCTTAACTTCCCAAATTCAGTTCTGAGCAACAATTACTTAACAGAAGTTGAGTTAACTTAAAAAAAAATGCCAACATGATCCGGAGGAGAAGAAGTCGTATTGCTGTCCACAGTAGTTGAACAGTGGTTCTGCAGTATCAGTCTATCACCTGGAAAACACACATAAGTGTAGAAAACGTGTTACATTGTAGCAGAAGGCAAAAGATGGCATGCAAATAAACATTTAAAAATAATAATAAATTTGTTTAATGCTTCCCTCAATTTTGTACAACCTGCTGATTATGTCCATTGACGGCTTTGTTACGCAAATTCAAGTTTTTTGAAGTTTATATCATGTTATGTTATTTACTCATCAACCACATATCTGGAGTGTTGCTTTGATTCTTTCATGCATGTTTGAGAAATCCTTGATTCTCCCATTGCCGATGTGCCTCCTTTTTACTCAAAGCTCCACCTTGGAGCTTCAGTCTCCATTTAAGCCTTCCTTCCACAGGTTACCCTTGTCCTGTGCTAACTCCACACAGCTCCTCTAACTAGCAGCAGAAACAACCAAACATCTGGTGGAAGTTGAGTTAATCATACACACTGCAACACTCCTCAGAACTGTTGTAAACGGCATCAATGGAAGGCATGAAGAAGCATTGTTATGATACATGCAGAAGGGAGAATGTTGGAAAGGGTAGGTTGGTTGTTAAAAAGACATAAGTCAATTTCAAGGCGTCAAATACAGCTGTGATACAAACTCAAATTTCTTGTAAATTGTTTTCGATATATACTGTATTTTTTATAACAATTGAAGGTAACATAGTTACTTGATTGTGCTATGAAATGGCTCTATGTACCTGGAAATGCATCATACATATGTGGATAAGACACAGGCAGAGGAGGAAAAGAAATTACCTTCTCTGTTGGTGTGAACATCTTTGAAATACCAGAAGACAAAAATATCAGGCCTGGTGGCAGCTTGTCAAGGTCAATGTTTCAATTCTGAGTTTAATAGTACACACAAGCAGCCAACACATAGGGCCTTTAAGGATTCCAAGTAAGAAGAGCTAAATGCAAGAGCAATAAATAAAAACAAACAGCAAGTATTGGAGAGCAGAGTGGTCATAAAAGAAAATTAAGTTGAAAGACATGGTGCTGGAGGAATTGTTAGGTTCTGGGTTTTTCTCCATTAGATGGAGTCCTGGAGGCGGCTGCGCAGGGGGGCGGACCTTTGACGTCATCCACACACCGGTCAGCAATTACATCCTTACCTGCGGCTTAAGAGAAGCGGTTTACCAACTCTTTGACGGCAGATTGTTGACTAGTGATGGTACTCTCTTGGCCCCGTGCTCTCGTTGATTGCTGTGTCATCCTTGCTTTGATCCCCGAGTAATCAGACTCTCTGATCACTGTTCTTTAGGACTTACCCGAGCATCCGGATCTGGACCTCCGCTCCCAGTTCCCCCCTCGTGACACTGGTGGAGGCTACCCGCCAGATGGCCGAGTCTCCACTGCAACTTTACAGTTCTATCCTTCTCTAAACCTCACTCAAATTGGCAAACCATCCGCACAGTTGCTCTCCAAGCCCTGGGCAACCTGTCCGTTCCCCAACGCCGCCACACCAGCTCAGATCAAGCCGCTGCTCCTAGCTTCCGTCAAAGACTCGACGTTTCCTGGCATACTCCTCCGTAACCAAAGAAACGGAAACCCAAAACCTCTGACTTCCTCCAAAGGTTTCACACTCCTGTAAGTTCCTCCTTCCTCTCTGATCACAACGCTAATTTCCTACAACCTCAAACTCATCATCTCCCCTGTGTTTTTTTCTTAGTGTACTGTCGGTGCTGCTGCCCCCCGCTCCAACCAGTTTCCCTCCTGCTCATAATAAACCTGTTAAACTTTATTTGTTCTCCTGTCTGTGTTCTTGCATGTGGGTTAATCGAATTACACCCGACAAGACAGAACAATCTGGCCAACCAATTAGCCACGCAGACACTATCAGGAGAACCCTGTCCGAACAACAAGCAATGTTACAAACCCATGAATCTGTTTTACGCAAACTCCATGCTACTCACGAGGAAACCAACCAGAAGTTAGGAAAAACTGCTAACTTTTTACAAACTTCTATCCAACAGCCTTCCGAGTCTGCACCAGCTCCAGCTCCTGAACCATCTAGCCGGTCCATGTTTTCCGAGTTTCGCCCTCCGCCGCTTGAAAGGTTTGATGCAGAGGCTTTCTGATGCAGTGTTCTCTAGCCTTTAATCATTCACCTTCGAGTTTTTCCCACGACGGTGCCAAAATAGCTTTTGTACTAACCCATCTGTCTGGGAAAGCATTGGATTGGGCTGAGGCAAAGTTCCCTAATCTGGCTAATTTTGGATGTACATGTGATGAGTTTCTGAAGGAGTTTAAGCAGATATTTTTGTTATGATCCTGACAAGACGGCAAACTCACGTGACTTGTGGAACCTTAAACAAGGAAATAAGTCTGTGGCTGAGTTCGCTATTGATTTTCGTATAAAGGCAGCAGCATCTAGCTGGAATCAAACTGCTTTAAGGAGTGCGTTTTTTTCATGCCTTAAAGACGAACTCGCAGTGTTGGATGATCCAGAGACCCTTGAAGATCTGATTAAATTAACGATCCACCTTGACAACCGAATTCGTTCCTGCACCAAGGAGAGAAGTCATAAACCTTTTAGTTCTGCTTCATTGGCTTCCGCCTTACCCATCCCAGTTTCGCCGCTGCCCTCCGAGACGGAACCTATGCAGGTTGGACATACTCGCCTCACCCCCGAGGAACGCAACAGGCGTATGTCCGCGTGGCTTTGTCTGTATTGTGGAACCCCTAGGCATTTCATTGCCAATTGTCCTAAGAAATTAAACTACCATGCCCATCAGTAATGGTGAGGAACCTGGTGGGCCAGAACACTGAAAATAACATTTCTCACCTGACACTTCCGGCAGAATTATGTATGGAAAACAATCAAATCCCTCTGTCTGTTATGATAGACTCTGGTTGTGAATGTTCTCTGATTGATTCTGAACTGGTTCATCAGTTAGCCAGAAACCATCCCGTTATCCACACCTCTTTGTGTATCTGCTTTAAATGGAAAAGACTTGCCACCCATAACCCATATGACTAAACCATTACTCCTTGTAATTTCAGGTAATCACAGAGAACACTTTTATTTTTTTGTTTTCCCTTCTACCAACTCACCTGTTGTTTTGGGTTTTGATTGGTTGACTTTACATAATCCTCATATCTGCTGGTCTGGGAAGAGGATAGAATCATGGTCAAACCACTGTCACTCCACCTGCCTCTGTTCTGCTGTTCCCCAGTTTCCGGCATCCGGTCATGAAGTCGACCCACCGGATCTGTCAGCCGTACCTTCCGAGTATCATGACCTTGCACAAGTATTTAGTAAAACCAAAGCATGTTCTCTTCCCCCTCACCGCCCATATGATCGCTGTATTGATTTGTTACCAGGAGCTCCATTACCTTCAAGCAGATTATACAACATCTCACGTCCGGAACATGAAACCATGGAGAAGTACATCAAAGAGTCACTTGCTGCAGGAATCATCCGCCATTCATCTTTGCCTTTAGGAGCGAGATTTTTCTTTGTTGGTAAGAAAGATGGCACACTCAGACCCTGCATCGATTACCGAGGCTTGAACCAGATCACTGTCAAGAATCCATTACCACTTCTGTCATCAGCTTTTGAGCCGGTTCATGGAGCTACAGTATTCACTAAACTAGATTTACGCAATGCTTATCATTTACTCTGTATTAGAGAGGGTGATGAGTGGAAGACTGCGTTTAAGACTCCTATGGGCCATTATGAATATTTGGTTATGCCCTTTGGCCTGTCGAATGCTCCAGCATTTTTTCAAGCTTTGGTCAATAATGTGCTGAGAGATTTTTTGAACATCTTCGTGTTTGTCTATCTCGACGATATCCTTATTTACTCCAAAACCCTGGCTGAACACAAACAACATGTCCACTCAGGATTGCAACGTCTTCTAGACAATAAGCTGTATGTTAAGGCCGAGAAATGTGAATTTCACAAGCCTTCAGTCTCATTTCTGGGTTTTATCTTAGAGGGCGGACAGGTCAGGCCAACTGAGGAAAAGATCACGGCGGTTTTGAATTGGCCCACTCCAGAAACTCGTAAACAGCTCCAAAGGTTCTTGGGTTTTGCTAACTTTTACCGTCGATTCATCCGGAACTATAGTCAGACAGCTCAGCCTCTCACAGCTCTCACCTCCACTAAGGTCCAGTTTCAGTGGTCCCCTGTTGCTGACACTGCTTTTAGAAAGCTAAAGTCTTTGTTTTCCAAGGCCCCAGTCCTGATTCAGCCTGATCCTTCCAAACTATTCATTGTTGAGGTGGATGCATCCAACACTGGGGTGGGAGCAGTCCTGTCCCAAGTCTCTGAGGTAGACAACAAGACTCATCCCTGTGCCTTCTTTGCACGCAGGTTGTCACCTTCTGAGTGCAATTCTGATGTGGGGGATTGAAAGTTGTTGGCCATTAAACTGGAGGAGTGGAGGCATTGGTTGGAGGGGGCAGATCATCCGGTGCTGATCACAAGAACCTTTCTTACCTCCGCTCAGCCAGGAGACTTAATCCTTGCCAGTCCCATTGATCTATTTTTTTCTTCAGATTCAATCTTTCCATTTCTTTCCGTCCAGGTTCTCGTAATGTCAAACCAGATGCCCTGCCCTGGTTACATTCTCCCGATGACTCCGAGAAGACCCCAGCCCAAATTCTTCCACCCAGCTGTACGGTGGCCGCCGTAACCTGGGAGACTGAAGACATCATTAAACAGGCCCAACTGTCTGAACCACCTCCCGAGAACTGCCCTCTGAACAAGATTTACGTTCCATCGTCTGTCCGAGCCCGCTTCATTTAGTGGATCCATTCTGCCAAGTTCTCTGGACACCCAGGTACAAGCCGCACTATTGCCTTAATTAATCGTAGGTTTTGGTGGCCTTCAGTGCATAAGGATGTCAAGGAGTTCGTTCAAGCATGCGTCGTCTGTTCCCGTAACAAATCATCCCATCAACCACCATCTGAGCTACCACAGCCTCTACCCATTCCTAAACGCCCGTGGTCGCACATATCCATAGATTTCATGACCGGATTCCCACCATTTAAAGGTATAACCACCATTCTCACTATCATAGACCGTTTCTCCAAGTCCTGTCATTTAGTTGCCCTCAAGAAACTCCCCACAGCTCAACGGCTCAACCAAGAACTCAAATCTACTTTACGTTGTTACACCTCCACCAACCCGACTGATTGGAGTCAGTTTCTGCCTTGGGTGGAGTACGCCCATAACTGTCATGTTTCTACTGCTACCGGTTTGTCTCTGTTTGAAATTTCCATTGGGTACCAACCTCCTCTTGTCTCCTCTGACGAGTCTCTTATTTCAGTCACATCAGTCCAGCACCACATTCGCCGCTGTAAAAACATCTGGAGGATCGCTAACGACGCCCTCAATAGCACTTCCTTCTGCAATAAACAGTTTGCTGACCGGAAGAGGACTCAAGCACCCATCTACAGCCCGGGACAAGAGGTCTGGTTATCTACACATAACATTCCACTCAAATCCATATCCAAAAAACTGTCTCCCAGGTTCATCGGTCCATTTAAGATTGATAATGGATATCAGTCCGTCTGCTGTCCATCTGCTGTCCGTCTTCATCTCCCAGCTACTCTCCGGATCCATCCCACATTCCATGTTTCCCAGTTAAAACCTGTTCGACTTCCGGTTTTGGGACCAATGGAGTAGGACATGTTGGAGGGAGCTCCCGCAAATTATTTTTTTTTTATAAGGTGCATTTGGGCATTTTTGTTTGCTTTACCTGTCCTCTAAATAATAACAGCTACTACAGCACAAGATGCCTCCAAAGCCCAAAAATATGAATAATTCGACGACTATGGTGGTGAGGTCTGGTCCACCGCCTGCTCAGAGAAGTTCCGGACATACGGTTTGGGCTTCTGCATCCAGCTCATCTCCGCATCACCAGAAGAGATGTCACAAGAGAGTTTACTTCACTTGTGGAAGCGACTGCCTTCCTGAAAACACTCCAGACAAAATAAAACTGTCTCCATCACCTTAAAGCTAAATTCTGGTTGGGTGTAAGTATAGCTGCAGCCAGGTTTTTCTTTACTCCGGTGATCCCTAAGTGACTTTTGGCAGTGACGGCTGTAATGCACATTTCAATTATTTCGGATTTGCATAGTTTAATTTGATGTGAGTGGAACCGCTCATATTGTTCGGTCCGGGCCTGCCCAAGGCATAGGACGGTTGGACGAGGTTATGATGTAATGTACCTGCTCTGTTCTTTGTTACACTTCTGTTTTCACATGTTTGCGGGAGCTCCAACTGAGTTGGGGTGAAATGAGGAAGACTGTTTGGTCCAAAACCCTAAGTTTAATCTTTCATGACTCCATTTGGAGTTTGCACTGGTGTCCCGTCGTTTGGGGATGGGATAGTGGTAGGTGCTATTTGGGGGAGGGTAGTAGGACGCGGGTTGTATCTGTTCAGAATTTATTTTATTTATTTATTTATTTTATTTTATTATTATTTTATTTTTATTTATTTATTTATTTTTTCCCTTGTACCTGGTGCATGGGGGCGGAACCGGGTTGCCTTATCAGCGTTAACTCAAATCTCACTTGGCTAATATGAACAACTCAGGTGTAAGATTTCTCACCTGGAATATTCGAGGTTTGGGAGGTGCTGTCAAGCGGTGTAGGGTGTTTTCTCACTTAAAGCGTTTGAAACCTGACATTATTTTTTTTACAAGAGACCCACATGAGAAATAAAGACCAGTTCAGACTTAAATGTCCTTGGGTGGCGGAGGTACTCCATTCTAGTTTTAATTCAAAGGCTAGAGGGGTTGCCATCTTAATAGGTAAATCGGTACCATTCACATTGACCAAAACCATCTCAGACAGAGATGGCAGATTTCTGATAGTGTTAGGTACTTTATTCCATGTCCCCACCCTATTAGTTAATGTATATGCTCCTAATTTCGACAATGCAGGTTTCATGAACAAGTTGTTTGAAACTCCTCCTTCTCTGAATAATTGTGTTTTGATTTTTGGAGGGGACATGAACTGTACTATTGATCCTCAGTTAGATCGTTCTAAGCCTGTCTTAACCCAATCATCAATGGCTAAAACCCTACATAGTTTCATGCTAAATAACGGTTGTGTTGACCCCTGGAGATCTCGTAATCCAAACAGTAGGCAGTATTCTTTTTATTCACATGTTCATCAGACTTTTTCATGTATAGACTACTTTTTTATAGACGCTAAACTTATGCCTAAAGTATCAAATGTTACATATCACTCAATCATTATTTCGGATCACGCTGTCTCTTTTGACCTTCAGATTTCACCTGGGCCTCGCTATCCCTCTCAATGGCGTTTTAACACTTCACTATTATCCGATAGTAAATTTTACAAATTTATTACAGATGCAATAGAGGATTTTATTGCCATTAATGACTCTGATTCTGAACCAATCTCTAGAGCGCTCCTGTGGGAATCTTTGAAGGCATATTTACGTGGTCAGACAATTTCATATTCTGCACATGTGAGAAAATTAAGGAGGTCAAACATTCAGAAGCTCACTTCCGAGTTGGAATTGGTTGACCAACGGCTTGCAACCATCCCATACGATAGTCTTTCAAAGCGTCGCTTGGTCTTGCAAACTGAGTTGGACCTCATCACAACTAATGAGGCGAAACGCCTGTTGCTTCATTCCCATGCTAGGTACTACGAGTATAGTGACAAGCCCAGCAGATTGCTAGCTCACCTATTGTGCCGTCAAGCAGCTTCACGTTTAATACCTCGCATTAAAGATAGATTGGGGGCCCTGCAGGAGGACAGCCAAGTTATTAATTTGGTTTTTTCATCTTTCTGAGTCCCTATATAAAAGTGAACTCCCACCAGATTTGACTGATATGCATACGTTTCTGGACGAGCTTCAGTTTCCCCCTTTAAACTCAGAACTGATTGATCACCTAGAGTCTGATCTGACTGTTCAGGAGTTAAATGCTGCCTTACAAAATATGCAAAATAACAAGGCTCCAGGACCTGACGGGTTCCCAGTTGAATTTTTTAAAGCATTCCAAGCCAAACTTATCCCTTTGTTTCATTCTGTCTATGTTGAGTCACTATCACTCGGTTCACTTCCCCCCTCACTAAGACAGGCTTCTATCAGTGTTCTCTTAAAGAAGGACAAGGATCCCGACCTCTGTACCTCCTATAGGCCAATATCTTTAATGAACGTGGACATAAAAATTCTTGCAAAGGCCCTGGCCCAGAGACTTGATCAAGTTCTCCCAAAAATTGTCTCCAAGGAGCAGACTGGTTTCATTAGGGGGCGTCAACTTTACTACAATGTTCGCACCTTGTTAAATGTTGTTTATTCGAGGGAGTCTACAGTTGCACCCGAGGTTGTTATATCAATCGATGCTGAAAAGGCGTTTGATCGGGTTGAATGGAGTTACCTGTTCGCTGTTTTAACTAAATTCGGAATTGGGAAGAATTTTATAACATGGATACACCTTCTCTATACACTGCCCTGTGCCAGTATTACTACCAATAACATTCAATCCGAGTATTTCTTTTTAAACAAAGGTTGCAGACAGGGCTGCCCCATGTCGCCCCTCTTGTTTGCACTTGCTATAGAACCTTTGAGTATTTTTCTGAGAACATTTCCTAACTCCACTTCTAAAAAACCCAGTGTTTACACCTGCTATTACTGACCCCACCTTCTGGCAGAATAAGGGACCAAAATGTTTCAAGGATTTTTATAGGGAAGGGTCTTTTTGTTCTTTCATTGATTTGGCTTCTGAATTTGATCTTCCACCCTCCCATGTGTTTAGATACTTCCAGATAAGGGCATGTGCAAAATCCTTATTTCCCAACTTCTCTCACTTGCCACCTGAGCAGTCGTGGGGTGAACTTATACAACTTAACCCCTTGCAAAGGTCTTTGAATTCAAAGATATATAACTCGATTCAGTCATATGATGTCTTTCTAACTACGAACACCAAGGGAGCCTAGGAGTGTGAACTGGGGCTGGTTTTTGATGAGTATTGGTGGGAAGCAGCCCTGACAGCCATTCACAAAACTTCTATATGTGCCCGCCTGAGTTTGATACAGTTCAAAGTGGTATTCAGATGCCACTATTCAAAAACCAGGCTGGCAAAGGTCTCCCGAAATATGGAGGATGTTTGCGATTGATGTGGAAGTTCACCCTGCAATCTTGCACATATGTTTTTACCTGCTCAGCTCTTACAAATTTCTGGCAAGTTTACTTTCACACCATGTCTGTTGTACTTTCAAGAACTATTGATGCTTCAGCTCATACTGGTATCTTTGGTCTCCCGGAGCATTAAAGTCAATACTCCGTAAGAGAGTTGGAAGTGATAGCTTTTACCTCTGTGATCGCGAGGCGTCACCTTCTTCTTAACTGGAAATCAACTATAGCCCCCCCAGCACAATGTGGATAAATGAGGTCATGTCCTTTTTGAAGGTGGAGAAAATTAGATATTCAAAAACTGGAAACTTGAACAAATTCTACTTTAAATGGCAACCATTTATTGAGTTTGTTGCTTCAATGTAGAAATGTAAACCCCCTGCGCATCAATCCCCCCCTTTTTATTTATGTATTTACTTATTTTATTTATTTATTAATTTTTTCTAATTTAATTAATTAATTTAATTTTTTTTTCTTTTCCCAGTTTTTCTTTTTCCTCTGGAGGCGTATATGTGTGTGTACGTGTATGTATGCATGTATACATGTGTATGTGTTTTTTTTTTGACTACTAATTCTCTTTCACTATGTTTGGAGGTGTTTGGAGGTGTTCTTTATGTGTTCTTTGTTCCAGAAAACATGTATCGCCTAGGAACTGCAGGTGAAAAATTGGCATTCTTATTTACAGGAGTGCTACTGTATGTTTTGTTCCTGTAATAAATAAAAACCTGTTCAGACCAGCACCTTGTGCCCTCCGTCCGAGCCCCCTCCTCCCGCCCGTGAAATTGATGGCCATCCGGCCTACATTATGCGCCGTATTGTTGACTCCCGTAGATGTGGACGAGGGTGGCAATTCCAGGTAGATTGGAAGTTTACAGTCTGGAGGACTGCATGTGGGTGCCCGGTTCCTTTATCTTAGACCCCAGTTTCATCTCCGAGTACCATGCCTCCCTTCCATCCTGTTCGTCTCGGTCGTCAGGTGGCGACCGTTGAGGGGGGGAGGGGTACTGTTAGATTCTGGGTGGAGGTTGGGGTTGGTTTTTCTCCACTAGATGGAGTCCTGGAGGCGGCTGCATGGGGGACGGACCTTTGACATCATCCACACACCGATCAGCAATTACGTCCTTACCTGCGGCTTAAGAGAAGCGGTTTACCAACTCTTCGACGCCAGATTGTTGACTAGTGATGGTACTCTCTTGGCCCCGTGCTCTCGTTGATTGCTATGTCATCCTTGCTTTGATCCCCAAGTAATCAGACTCTCTGATCTCTGTTCTTTAGGACTTACCCGAGCATCCGGATCTGGACCTCCGCTCCCAGTTTCCCCGTCGTGACACTGGCGGAGGTTACCCGCCAGATGCCTGAGTCTCCACTGCAACTTTACAGTTCAATCCTTCTCCAACCTCACTCAAATTGACAACTGTCCGCTTAGTTGCTCTCCAAGCCCTGGCCGACCTGTCCGTTCCCCAACGCAGCCACACCAGCTCAGATCAAGCCGCTGCCCCTCGCTTCCGTCAAGGACTCGACGTTTCCTGGCATACGCCTCCGTAACCAAAGAAACGGAAACCCAGAACCTCTGACTTCCTCCAAAGGTTTCACACATACTTCTACGGCCGTAAGTTCCTCCTTCCTCTCTGATCACAACACTAATTTCCTACAACCTCAAACTCATCATCTCGCCTGTGTTTTTCTCTTAGTGTACTGTGGGTGCTGCTGCCCGCCGCTTGAACCAGTTTCCCTCCTGCTCATAATAAACCTGTATAAATAATAAAGAAATTCATGTGTGCGGTTTCAGTATTATTTTCTTAAATATCTTCCACAACATAAGATTCTTGAAGGTTTCAATAGTTTCATAAGTTCATATCTGCTGATTCGGTTCTGTATCAATGAATATTTATTTCTCCTTTTTCTTTGTTTTCCTTCAGCTCGGTTAATCCTACTCATAATAAACACATTACACGTTTCTATCGGTGAAGAAAATAATTGACTTTTACATTCTTGCACAACTTTGCAGCCTGCCGTATGGTATCAAAAATTAAAAATAGTTTTAAATCACTGATATAAGGATGAAAAATATCTTATATAAGGATGTTGTGATGTTCCTGCTCCTTGTGTCCAAATATATTTCCTAAAGGGTAATAAATTGGAGCAGATGACCGGTTCCTTCCTGGGGATCATATGGACCCATCAGTTTTACAGGTCTCATTCTGACCTGATAACTAGTCAGAGTCTTCTACCAGTAAATACAACTATCATTTTTGTATTTTTATTTCTAAATCCTCGTTTAACCCTATTCCTTGTCTTCTTACTGTCTCACTCCAGTAGCAGAAACACTGACATTTAAAAAACAACTATCCCTGAATTGCATTATTACCAAACTTCTATAACCGCTGGATCGAATAATTATGAAATTGTACGTATTTATTCATATTTTAAAGATATATACTTTTAGGACTGCCATCTAGTAAAAAGCTGTATGAGCTGGCTACCAGTGTCTAAAACTCAGTCACTGTGTCTTCTCATCTTCTGCAGTTTGACAAACAGTTTGCTTTCTGAAGCACCGCCTCACTGGGAGGGAATCGAAAGGCTAACATGCCAATCAGGTGCAAGTTGGGCGGTTTAAACCAGATGCTGCATTCAAAGCAAACAAAGCTTTCACAGAGTGGATTCAGTAGAATATCAGAGTACAGGAGATACAGGACAGAAGATTTGACTGAATCAAGACATTGTCCAGAAGTTCAGACTGGGAAGCTAACTGGCAAATTGCTAGCTAAGTATGTGGAGCAGGAATATAGGTTGTAGTTACTTAAATTTATGCAAACCGATTGCCTCAAAAGATTCAATTACTGCAACATGTAAAAAACAAGTGTAGTTACATTGTGCGATTTACATTGTTTTATTTTACAGTGAGAAATGCCGGAGTCTAGCTTTAGCAGACTCTTGGTGCCTGGTTATGTAGTGAGTATGTCATTTTAATTTATTAATTTTTTTAGGTAAAGTGTAGCAATAGCAAACTTAGTTAGTGTTATTATAAGTTGGGCTAGGTGTCAGAAGACGTAAGTCTCCGTGAGAGGGGCTACTTGAGAAAAAAAGCAAAGATTCACTGATTGAATTGTTGATCAATAGCCAGCATATATTTGAATTTCTGCAATAAACATTGAATGAAAAGAAAAAACTATATAAAACCTGAATGATCATTCAGTTTGATAAATATTTACACAGAGCATCATTCAATAAATCAATAGAAATCCAAATGCTCACATCAAAACATCAAATCTAAATAAATAATACAAATTGTACTAGATATTTTAATACAGACTTATGGTTCACAGTTATCATTTCTAAGTTTTAGTGATGGAACCTTCAACAACTACAGGTGTACTATATTTTGTTAGTGAACACACTTAAGCGTGTAAGATATTGGATGGAGGGAAAGAATCATTAGGGCCAAGAAAAACATACAGTGTATAAGTCAGAGACAAAAGCTGTAGATAAAATTATCTTAAGGTAACAAAACAATTTACCATGTTGGAGTAACTCTTGGAGGGTGGTTGTGAAGTGTAAAAACTTTCAACTTTGGGGAAAACTGAAAGATAAATGTGAGAAGCCTCACCTGGGCCTGTTTACTGCCTGTGACATATTCTTAAGAAATACAATTACACATGAGAAACATTTACTGAAATGTATCACACTAGCAAGTGTTAAGAGAAATGTATCTGTAAGAGTTTAAAATTTAAGTGACTGTTTTCGGAACGGATGAAGGAAATTACAAACTCACAGTAAGCACTGACTAGTCGTGCTACCATAAATATTGCAGTAAAACAGTTAACTGTTGTTTTCCTTCAGAGGTATCTACCCGCTCTTATGCAGGGACACACACACAACTGCTTTGGTGTGCAGGGCAGAGTTCAGCCCTGCTTCCCATGCTATAGGTTTTCTTATGTCCTGTTAAAGAGTGTGATTTTTCTTTCTTGCCGAGATGATGAATCCTTTTAAAGAGGACCATGTGGCAGTGAATCTGTTGTTTTTTCCTTCAGAAGGATTGCCTGATGTATCCTGAGGCAGGGATCACCGGCTGCAGGGTCAGAGGTCAGCCCCTCTTGCCTAGCTATGAGTTATCTTATGTCCTGTTAAAGAGTATGAGGTGGGCATCACCGGCTGTTGGTTCAGAGATCAGATGCTCTAAGTTTTTTCATATCCTGTTAAAGAGTATGATGCAGTACTTATCTGTAGTCCAACACCAAATAACGCACCGTAAGCTATTGTCTGAAGGATTGTCAGAAGTATCCTGTGGGTTTCTAATGCTTGAAGACAGATACACACGCAGGCGCACGCAGCAAGACTCTCCCCGGGTCCTTCCTCTCTGGTTTCTCTGTCAGCCTGTGTGTCTCTTATGGAACAAGGAGTTAAAGGCACTTAATTACAACACTGTATTAAGAAGACAATCTGTTTAAAACCAGAGGTAGTTACAACATTCCTAATCTAATTCAACATGGTTTAGAATATAGTATATTTATTTATTTACTATTCACTTACAATTATTCTGTTTTTATTGGCTAATTCAAAGAGTTCCGAAGGAGTTAATGGAGAGCAGATGGTCACAGAGGGAGGTCAGGAGGTCACAAAGTTCCCATTTGATGATATATGTGACATATGTTTTGGGAGGGGGCAGGGGTTAATATCAATTAATATCAATTAATCCATCAAACTCCGATTAAAATTTGACAGAAGGGAGTCCATAAAATCTCTCTCTCACATTTTGCTGACAGTAAAATGTTTGTAGATCAGGTTTGCTTGCCCTATCAAGTTTGGCCCTGTTTTTATATGTGCAAACATTTTAAAGATCAGCCCCAAAATCTCTCCAGTAGAGGTTGTGCTGTACCTTGTTGTCTGCCATCTGAAAAAATGTTGTCATAATTTGACTAATGATTAAAGGGATTCTCAGTGCCTGTGCCTCCATGTTGCTAAGACACCGTGTTTTATGTTGTTGATGTTGAAGATAGAGAAACTGTGTGGATCAGGGGTGCCCAAACTTTATGAGACCAAGATCTACTTTATCTGTCCCCAGCCGGCTGAGTTCTATCACATCGACATGAAGATTAAAAAAATTGTAAATGAAACACTATTGATTTATTTTATATGCAAATATGCATCTGTTATAGCAGAAATATTAAAGTGAGAGAATACATAATGCAGCTTCTTCTTCGGTGAGATTCTGACACTGGGAGGAGGTTACTGGTTTCTCAGTCAGAAGCTGGTTGTAAACCTGAAGCCAACAGATGTCAGTCAGTTATGGCAGATCTGAAATTTTGTTTGATGACCTCAATATGAGAAATTTCAGACCGATGGGAGGAACCAAAGAGCACTGTTAAGATAAAAGTACATCTTGTGAAGTTGAGATATTTTTCCTCCAACAGGTTCCAGAGGAATCACCTCAAACCAGATGTTGGACTGGATTTTATTTCAATGTCATTTGTGAATGTTAGCTCCTCATTTTTAACAGGGAGCTATAAAGGTTGAAAAAGGTTGTCATTTTGGAGAAAATCTCATCAACATCAATATTTCCACTAAATAAGAGACAAAAATAAATAGTTTGATAGAGGAAAAGTCTTTCAGACTCTGAGCTCAAAACAAGATGCCAGAGAACACCAAACAATTTTTTTTGGTAAATAATAGACAATTAATTTAATTTCATATAATTATTGTGGCAGAAGCCATTTGTTTACTTGATTAAATATATTTAAATATATTTGTCCCATTTGATATTTGTTGTTTTTGTTGTTTGTCCAAGTTTGTCGTTTATTGAATGTGTGGTGCACCTAAAATGCCACCACATTTTTTTTTATTTTTTTTAATCATTTAGAAACATTTTTATGTATAATTTATTGTATTTTCTAAAACAATTAACACATTACAGTATATTGTATTTGAAGTTCGGCATGTTAATCTGCCTGCATTTATAATGCTTTCCTGAGATGGGGACGGGAGCGGTAATGGCGAAGCGGAACCTTTGTTTGGGGGGCATTGCTTCCAGGTTGGTTTTGGGATGGACTTCCAGTTTGCCTCAAAGGCAATCTGGATGTCAACAACAGCACTTGGTCGTCATTGCTGACTTTTGTCTATTCACTCTTCAGGTCAGTATACGGTTAAAAGAAAACACCAAAACTACCGTGTAAGATACTTAACATCTTAATTGACCAGAATATGTTGTTTAGTTAGGTTTTTGTGCACTGTTTGGCCAGTTTTATCAGGCGAGGTTAACGTTGGCTTGCTCTGAGGGCCGTTAAATCTTAACGTCTCCATGTAGGGCCGTTATATTTTAATGTCTCGATGTTGGACAAGTTTTATTTTGTTTTGTTTTAATATTATTCAGTTAAAGTTAGTTACTAGACGCAGTAAGGCTTTGTGGAAATTGGTTTGTCGTGTCTGATGCAGGGGCTGTGGTTGTTTGTCTGTTGAACAAAAAAAATGCAATCTGGATGTCAACAACAGCGCTTGGTCGTTATTGCTGACTTTTATCTATTCACTCTTCAAATTGTGCGTCATCACTGTTACAGCAGTCCTGACACCCGGGACCTGTAATAAATGTTTTGAAACTACAGTGGCTGTAATGCATTAAAGCATTACAGCTGTAATTTCAGTTTGTCACCTACTGCTGAGATCGACTGAAAACCTTCCGTAATCGTCCGGTCGATCGCGCTTGACGTATTGAGCACCCTGGTGTGGATGAACTTGACTGGCCTTTGCAGATTCCTGACCTCCACCTGATAGAACACCTTTGGGATGAATTAGAGTGGAGACTGAGGGTGCGTTCACACTGCAGCCTGAAGTGACTCAATTCAGATTTTTTTGACGTAATGCGACCTGTATCCGATCTTTTCATGGCAGTGTGAACAGCACAGGTCGGATTCTTTTTCGAATGTGACCCATATCCGATACGTATCTGATTCAAATGCAACCCAATGTCCAGGTCGCATTCATCCGAACTGAACATCACTGTTTCTCAACAAATCTCACTATTCTGCGTCCTGATAAGCGCAAGTGGGAAGACAAACAACAACCATGACGGACTATATGAGGATTAAGTTGTTAATATGCTGCTCCGGCCGGACAACAACTTCAAATATGTAAGCTAAGCTCCACCGTTAGCCTCCATGTTTACTTCCGCAAACACTGAGCACTTCTTATTTTTATGGCGGTTGGCAGAACACTGAGAACGCTGACGCTATTGCGCCCTATACTGCGAATGCGGGACACTTTCAGGTCGTTTGCCCATTTACACTGCAGAACGCATACAGGTCGCATTTACTGGCAGTGTGAATGGCCCCGGCAAAAAATCGGAATTGCCAAAAAATCGGAATTGAGTCATTTCAGGCTGCAGTGTGAACGCACCCTGAGAGTCAGGCCTTCTCGTCCAACATCAGTATGTGACCTCACAAATGCGCTTCTGGAAGAATGGTCAAAAATACCCATAAACACACTCCTTGTAGACATCCTTCCCAGAAAAGCTGAAGCTGTTCTAGCTGCAAAGGATGGACCAACGTCATATTAAACCCTATAGATTAGGAATCGGATGTCACTTAAGCTCAAATGTGAGTCGAGGCAAGTGAGTGAATACTTTTGACAATATAGTGTCAAAAGTAGTATATCTTTTACCTATCAGGTAAAACATAGACTAAATTGGCTTTGCATTGTCAATGATATAATATGATCCGATTAAATATTAAGTTCTATGGGTTAATATGGGTTGTTGCTATGTTGCTGTATGGTGTTTTAAGATCTTGTTCAATGTGCCCCTTTTTAACTTTGAGCCCCTGCCCCTCCAAAGGTCTCTGCACAGAGATGCGCAGTGGAGGAGCTCTAGTCTTCATGCAGGGCCGGGCCCAAGGTAATATGACGCCTTAGGCAGAATCTGATTTAGAGCCCCCAGTGATGCTGATGTTCTTAGTAGGCTAAGAACATCAGCATCACTAGCAGTCTGTGATAGGGAGCTGAGCCTAAGGGGCACAGGGGCCCCATAAATGCTAATATTTTAACACAAACCACAAATACATGAATGTAACACTTGTTTATTGAAATGATCAATACTGCTAACTTTGATTCAATTTATAAATCAATTTTCAATTTGATTCAAATTACATAAGTTAAAAGATTTTAAATTGTTTAACATTTAAATGTAAGATTTTAAGGAGCTGGCAAGTTTACTTTGTAAAAGTTCAAAGAACAATATTCATAGTTAGATTGTTTTGTTACCCTGGCTACAATCTGATGCTGTGAGTTTGATCTTTAAGTTTGAGCTCTGTTTGTTCACAAATACAATTTAGTAAATTGTAATTATAACTGATTGCTTTTTAGGTTGGCCACTTAAACTACTCCCAACACATCTGTTAGAGGTGCTGATGTTTTTAGGAACAAAAGGGGCCCCTAAATCAAATTCTGCTCAAGGCCTCATACAGCCTTGTACTGGCCCTACATGATGAGGTAATCTGCTGCACTTCGCAGAGATGCGCAACAAGCGGGAGATTTAATTCAATGCTGCTAATGTGGCTTTAGCAGCTCTTCCATTTCGTGTCTATTGAGTTTTTAATAAGCGTCACAGAAACTATTCTGGTTGGTCAAGTTTATGGGACGAGTTTCTGAGATCTCCGCGCGGCCGTGCACATTAACTCTATCTGACTAAGTGGACAAAGCATTTGATACGGTTTGATGCATTGTGTAACTGGAAAAATAATACTAAAAAATAATAATATAATAATATAAAATCAGCGCGATGTGTTACAAACAGAAGAGTGCGAAAGCTCCTCACCAAGCTGAATCTGCATGATCAGGTTAGCGCGAGTTCGTTAACTAATATACCGGCCAACTGGGAACACATAGATAAACTTTATCAGCGCAGGCAGTGCTGGGCGCTGGGCAGCGTGTTGAGATGGAAAAGCCGCACAAAATTCTTTGTTCACAAAAATAAATCATTCTCATCGCTCGCTCAACACACCTCTGAAAGCGCGACTACAAGTTATTCCTGCAGTTCACGTAGAGCTGCGCAACCAGAGCTAACCAGAGTGGTGTTTAAAGTCCTACCTTGATCAAAAACTCTGGAAAGAATCATAATTCCTCTCAGGGGGTTGATGTAAATATCCATACAGGTCAGCCTGTGTCCAATTTGAGTAAAAGGAGGTGCTAAGCATCCGTGCTGAGGTAAATTTAATCCAGCTACAGCAACGCGCAGAGACAACGTGCATAGGCAACACACACAGGCAACGAGCAGAGGCAATGTGCAGAGGTGCCAGCAGTGTGATTGGTCCGACTTTAAATGAAAAAACTATAAACCTATCTTCTATAAACATATCTTTTAGGAATAAATCTGCTCCGCCAGTGAAGTGCTCAGAACAACAGAGACACTTGCAATCTGGCTTAAAAAAGAAGAAAAAAATGACGTTTTTATTATTATTATTATTATTATTATTATTATTATTATTATTATTATTATTATTATTTTATTTTCCTAAAAAACATACATAAGAAAGGTTTAGCCTGGCAGTGGCACCAGTAAAGGATGGCGGGCTGCCAGGCCTATAATACACTGGGGGGAACTTTGTAACTGTTCTATTTGTTTTCCCTTACTTTTTGCGTTTTCTATTGAAATTCACAATTACTCTTGTCATTACTAAAAACATTTCAAAACATGTTCATTATTAAATCCACGGGCCATCATCATTCCTGTGTTATCTCAGTGTTTTTCTGTATGATTGCTAGCTTAGTGTTGGCTTTCCCTACCCGAGCGAACTCTCTCACACACACGCACGCACGCACACACACACACACACCTGCCCTCCTGCCTGCATGAAAGGCTCCCTCATGAACATTTCCACTCCATCTTACCAGGCAGCAGCAGCTAACCTGAACTTTTCCTCAATCTGTTCCTGGTCAGGTCTCTCTCATCATCCTCCCACTAATTCTCCCTCCTTTTCCACTACTGAATCTGCTCCAGCAGGTAAAGTTTGTGTGGTAAACATATTGATTAGATTGACACTGTTTTCTGAATGGACTTATATGCTTTTTAGCTTTTATTGTCATAGTTTTTCCAACCTGTTGCGACTCTTATCTGCTCACTTTTCTCGGAGTCTGGTTAATGGCGCTATTTATAACCTCGGAAGGGAGGGGCAAGTCAAAGAGGACTGAGGGATTTCACTGAATAAGCCCAATGTCTGTCAAAAAAATAAACCAATGGGCTGTTGTGGTCGATAAAAATTATGTTTAATATACTTTTTTTGTTGTGCCGCCCCATATACAGTATATGCCTCAGACGGTAAGTTCTCCCCTGGACAGAAGTTCAAACTGAATGAAGCTTTTGTTTTTTTGTTTTTTGTTTGTTCAAATTGAAGAAACCCCTCAGCAACATTATGCCTATCAGGGATAACATAGACTACTTTGCATTGTCTCCGTATGATGACAATGACATAATATGATCCAGTTAAATATTAGAGTCTAGCTTAATATGGGTTGTTGCTATGTTGCTGTACGGTGTTTTAGATCCTGTTCAATGTGTCCCTTTTTAGCTTTGAGCCTCTGCCCCTCCAAAGGTCTCTGCATGACTCTCTGTGAGAGCCAGCTCTAGTCTACAGCACTGGGACTAAAGAACCTACAATTAGCAATGTGTAATCATCTTCCTTCACAATTATACTATAATTTAAAAGCTGTATCAGCATTATAATTTTGGTAGGAATTGCTAAAACACTCCTAATACTCATGGCAATTATGAAAAATTTCTGAGCTATATGAGAACTTGAAAGGTATTTTCTAAGTTCCAGAGTTACAAGTAAAATGTCGACTGGTGCTAAAGCTCCTCTCAAGGGTTTAAAAAAATGCAAGTCCAGCAGATACCTTCAGTAGCCTAATTTTGGTTATAAAAAGAAAAAAAGAAAAGAAATAAAGGTTGTCCTGAGGAATCTGGGTTGACCCTTCATCTGCACTCTGGATAAAGCTACATTGGTGGCAAATGTGAAAAAAAAACACAGGCAAAAACACAGGCTGCCATAAGACCACACTTTAATCACTATGCTGAAGTTGAGCTTCAAATAAACTCTTTGGTTTCGTGGTTCCGTATGTCTGTCTGTTGGTGTATACCCAACTGTAGGCAAAATGCCCTGCCCTGTTCTGGCCAGAGTTAAATCAGAGCAGATTTCCTTGGACTTATTAGAGTTATTGGTGGCATAAACTGAATGGATGATGGAATACATTCACTGACAAAGACGGTTACCAAATCAGAAGGAAAAGTTCAACTTGGATATATTTTGATATACATGCAGACTGTTTAATGGAGCTGATGTCACAAACCACCAGACTGAATAAATGACAACACAACAGGAGCTGTTGCATTCGAGGCAGTTTCCAGAGCATCCAACAGTCAATTGTTATTTGTTTCAGAAAGAACAATGTACACAACAGAATATGCCAGAATTAGCAATGAAGGCAAGTTATCTGTAGTCCTCCACTCAAAAGAGTGAGTAAGGGTTGAGTTATAGTCACACTTTTGAAAGTTCATGTTGAGCTTGTGCAAACCAAGACACAGTATGGTGTTTGTAGTTAATGTGTACTGTGGAGCTATATTCTCATAAAATGAGCCATATTCTCATAAAATGAGCCATATTCTCATAAAATGAGCCCTCTCAGAAATTTTATACAAAAGCCAGCGCAAAGGGACCGACTCTGTAAGAGCACCTTCCAAATTGTCCAGTTTGTGTGAATGGTTCAAAGGTGCATGACCAGGTGCGACAATGTGTGGGTCAAATGCAAGGGAGTGGTGTTGCTGCTTCTGGTGCGCGGCGCCACATACTCAGTTCAACACATCAACTATAACCCTAGCTTAAAGGACAGCAGAAACAGAACATACCCAGACATGATAGGGCCTAACCCCTACATGATGAAGTAAGATAAGAGTGAAAATTAAGGCTAAGTTTATCTCAGACTAATGTAAAGAGCTAAAGACATCTTTGATGTGGTCAAGAAACTTCAGAAAGCACTACTGAATGTGTCCTTCAGGTGACACACACTCAGGATAAATGTAAACACAACATAATCAACATGCATAACATCTGGCGAACAGTTGGCATTGATTTGAAGTCTTTTGGATCCTTTACAGTGGTGGAGAAAGTACTCAAAAAATTACTTAAGTAAAAGTACAAATACACATACAAAAATGTATCTGGTACTTTTAAAAGTAAAAGTACCACATTAACATTTGTACTTAAGTAAAAGTAAAAAAGTACTGGCTTTTAAAAATACTTAAGTATTAAAAGTAATAGTAGTTGCTGAATGCATTACCTAATTGCTAATACTATGTCATTAAGTGTACCGATCATATTTAATTTTAATACATCAGAAATGTTCCATTTTAATGAACAATGCCACAGATAAAGCATGTTTTTATTGTGTTTACTCTCTGTACATAGTTTATTATGGAGAGCCATTTGCGCCAAAATTAAATAAATAAATAAATGGGTTAAATAAATAAAAAATGAGTAAAATAAATCAAAAAATGAAGTAAATGAGTGAAATAAATAAAAAATTTGTTAAATAAATAATTTAGCTTTTTCATTAAACCAATTTTTAATTTATTTATTTTTCATATTATCAATTTCCCAATTTCTCTTTTTTATTTATCTATTTGTCATTTATCCCTTTATCCATTTACCCATTTTTCATTAATCTATTTTTTAATTTAACCGTTTTTCAATTTCCTTTTTCCATTAACCCGATTTTCTATTTCCCAGTTTCATTAATCAATTTCTCATATATCCCTTTTTTTACTTACCCATTATCTTTTATCTATTTTTCATTTACCCATTTTTCATTAATCTCTATCTATTTACCCATTTTTCATTAATCTATCTTTTAATTTAACCATTTTTCCATTTCCTTTTTCCATTAACCCGATTTTCTATTTCCCACTTTCATTAATCAATTTCTCATATATCCCTTTTTTTATTTACCCATTTTCTTTTATCTATTTTTCATTTACCCATTTTTCATTAATCTCTTTATCTATTTACCCATTTTTCATTAATCTATCTTTTAATTTAACCATTTTCCATTTCCTTTTTCCATTAGCCCGATTTTCTATTTCCCACTTTCATTAATCAATTTCTCATATATCCCTTTTTTTATTTACCCATTTTCTTTTATCTATTTTTCATTTACCCATTTTTCATTAATCTCTTTATCTATTTACCCATTTTTCATTAATCTATCTTTTAATTTAACCATTTTTCCATTTCCTTTTTCCATTAACCCGATTTTCTATTTCCCACTTTCATTAATCAATTTCTCATATATCCCTTCTTTATGTACCCATTTTCTTTAACCTATTTTTCATTTAACTTTTGTTTGAAAAACTTTTAATTTTCCCATTTTCCAATTTCCCTTATTCATTTAGTATTTCCTTATTTTCTTATTTATCACATTCTATTTTCCCCGCAAAACTTAGGGGGAAAAATAAATGCAAATGAGGATTGACACGTCATCAGGCTACAACTTCCCCAATTGGTTGGTTAGCGTCACACCTACTTTGCTTTCAAGAAAGATGGCGACCTACTAACGGGTTATCAATAAGCAGAAGCTCATCAACTTCATTAGAAAATAGTGTTATTACTCCTGACTTTATTTTTGTGTGGCCGCTCAGACAGAACGTGTTTCAGCTGGCGGCTCTGATGGACTCAGAGCTTCACCGTCGGGGTTTTTTATAGTTTGGACGAAGCGGCCGCTGAAGTTGGCTTACGATTGAAGGTTCAGGACGCCTTCGTAGCTACCAGCTGTGATTCAACTATAAGGAGCAGACTTGACTGTACATCGTAAGTGAACTGCAATATCCAGTGGCAGCTCTACGGAGCATCGAGCTGAAAGAATGACGGTGGCAAGCCTTGGAGATCTGCATCGGAGGCCATCTTTCAGACATGCACCGCTGCTGTCCGTCCAGGATCCTCCGGTTGCCCAGACGGTAAGCTAACGCTGATGTTTTCCAACTACAGTCATATTTGTAACCAAACTTGAGGCCAACAGGTGTACTTTTGATCGCCACCAGGTCAAAAGTACAGCTTGTTTTTGCAGCACATTCATTAATGTTTCTATCGTGTATGTTTTCAGATGCTAAGCTGTCACAGCAGATCATCCTGCAGGCCTCTGGTCTCTGTTTCCAGTGGGCTCACAGCTTCAGGGTGACCAGAGACCTTCACCTTTCTGGAGCAGGAACACCCGGCCAAATGCACTGGTGACACATTTAATTTAAAAAATGTGGGGGTAAATTAACGCTGATGTGTGTAAACAGACTACCTGAATACCCCACCTTAGTGAGGGTACAGAATGCAGAATAGATAAAAGCTGAACTCCTGCTAAAATCTGTCCCTATTGGTTACATCCCTGAAATGTGGCCCACATGCATGCATGTCGTATTCATATAAAGTAATTATGACTATTCATTTCAGTAGTTCTTTGTGGATGTATAACTTGGCCACCTTAGTTTCCCTGTTTTTGTTCAACATATGTACCTCAACATTTGGTTACTGTTCCATAATTTGTACTCCAAACATGTTTTTACTCATGTTTATCTCTTACTTACATGTTTAAGTAAAAAGTAGCTGAATAAGAAATTACACATGAGTAAAGAAGCATTTGGTAAAAAGTATACAAGTACTGAGTAACTGATCAAGTTATCAATTATTTCATATCTTTAAAAATTACACAATTAGAGGGCTCAAAATATAAAGTTAAGCGGAATTTTTAGTTTTTTAAAGACAAAATAAAAAATGTGTTTAAATAAGAATAGTGAT
The DNA here is from genome assembly GCF_051168715.1 of Poecilia mexicana. Classification (NCBI taxonomy): domain Eukaryota; kingdom Metazoa; phylum Chordata; class Actinopteri; order Cyprinodontiformes; family Poeciliidae; genus Poecilia; species Poecilia mexicana. The sequence continues at coordinate 32,526,445 of NW_028263378.1, read as the reverse complement.
GCTTCATAATAAAATGACCTGAGTAAAAGTAAAAAGTTCAGCATAGTAACGGTACTCCTAAAACTTCATTTGAGTTTCAAAAAGTTACTCTACTATATTTGAGTAAATGTAATTAGTGAGTCCTAAACTCTTTCCTTCTGAGGGAACAGGAGAAGGAATTGTTAAGGAAATAAATTAATCTTATTTTTATATTAAACATTGTTTTAATTAACAAACGAATCATAAATAACACCCAGAACATATTCTGTTATGTTTATTCAAGGATCAAGAAAAATGACTGGAGATTCTGGCTGAGAGAGGGACAACAGCAAACAGGGAGGAGAACCGTCTGCACTGTGAGCAGCACCAGAACTCCTGATGGATCTCCTTCAGGAAGAACCAGAGAGATGGCCGACCTCCGCAGAGAAGAGTTCACCCAAACATCAGAGGAAAAATGAATTTTTTTTTTCACTTTCAAGGACTCTAAAAAGCTTGCTGATTAAATTTTCAGTTAATGTTCAGCAAACATTCAAAATTTAGTGTTTGGATAATACTTATGCAGTATCACATGTTTAGACTAAATTATCACATGACTAGAGCTGATTAAATCTTGGTTGCACCTCGGCGAGAAAAAGAGTGCCACAAACCTCCCAAAGAAGAGGATAGCAATGTGTGTTTAAATAAACATACAACAAAGATTTTTGGTGCACATCATCTTTAAAGTGTCTAGTTATGATATTCACCTTTGCATTTATAAAAATTTGTTAGGTGTGTGAGCAGGATGTGTAAACATGTTGACGGTCATAATAGTGACAGGTGGGAGAATACGTTTGACCAATAGGTCCACTTATTTAAATACATACCATATTCTTCCAATTCCTAACTTCTTCCTTTTTAAGATTAATTTTGAGTTTGGTTCTTGATTTGTTGGACTTTGTTATAGCCAGACAAAGCATACAACAATGTAGTTGTGAGAAAAATGGAACCCTTACTGATTTTGATAATGATGGCTTAGACATGGACTATAAGGGGAAGATGGCCCATTTTCCATGCCTGATTTTGAATGCATATGATCAGTTCATGGGAAAAGAGGATAATCTGACCCTTCATCAGGCATGTGGTACTCTGTTACCACTGTTACGGCCCAAGGCCTTTTCCTTTGGGTCTCTAACATCCATGTTTTGGACTCCTTAATTGGTGCTGATTGGAAGTGGAGGCAGCTGGCCAGTGTCTCCAGATGACGTCAGATCCACCTTAAGATGCATCACTTTCTCTAACTAAGCAGCTCATTCTTTCTGTCTCCCTGCCACTCTCTCCCTTTCTCCCCCAACCAGTTATGACTTTTTGTTAAATAAATTCCCTTTTAAGTTATCCCTGGTGTTGCTTCCCTTTCATTTGCTATGGTTTAAGAGCCGAACCATAACACCACCTGCAAAAGTTTATGACAAAGGGACAGCTGTCTCTTT